>NC_081155.1:5912838-6212838 GCF_012432095.1 Onychostoma macrolepis
AATCTTCCTGCCTAGAATAAAGTCATTATGAACATTAACAATATTTATGGGGGGGATTATGTCCTGCCCTTGAGTTTGTGTGTTTAGCTGAAGCCTCTTCCTGTGGCGGTGGTTGAACTTCCTGTTTGGTAAGAAACTGCTGCAGACATCTCATGTTTAAACAAAGCAAAAGGACCTAGTCATATTTTCATAAAGCTAATAATTGTTAGTACACAGTAAAATCCTACTCCAAACAGTGTTAATTTATCACTCAGGATTTTAGTATTCACATCACAATGTCATTAGGAGCCTCCATTATATGTTGCTTGCAAGGATTTATCAGAATAAACAGCTACGTTTGAATGTCCATCAATGGAGAAAGATGCTCTTTGGCAGCAGATCGGTGCAGTTACAGCATCTACCAGCAGGAGTGAACAGATCAAACTATCCACACAAACCTTGAGCTCAACATACAACAAGGAAATGCTATATATTAATACAAGGATAGACATACTACAATAAAATTAAATACATATCAAAATACACTTGCAATCCAGAATAACATGGTTTAATTTGTCCATTAAGCTGCAGATTGCAGTAACTCATGAGACTGAACTTCAGAAATTATTAAATTCAAATTATCCATATTTGTGCATGTCAGATTTAAACATGCAATGAACAATTGTAACAACAACAATAAACATAATAAAAAAAGATTGTGAGTAAAGCGAACAAAATTAGCTCAATTATGACTGATTTTCAGTAAAATCATGAAAATTATGTGAAAGGTGAAGATGATTTCTCTTGGTTCTCAACATGCTCATAAATGCAATATATTAGTGGTGCTTGCCAAACTGTACATATTTAGTATCATATTAAATATGATGTTATATTATATTAGTTAAATTGAACTCATTTGTGTTGTTGTGTTGATAAAGAGATGCTTGAGTCTCACTGATGGGTCTGTAGGGACTCATAAGACACAAGTTTAGGAAACACAGCTGTAAACTACAGATGTTTCTGTGTCTCTGTCCTCTGGATTACAGTGACGTCCAGCGTCTTTCATCTGCAGTCACAGAAAATAACAACTAATGAACAGAGAAAATAACCAAAGTGAATCTGTTTAATGTTAAAACACACACCAGCTACTGGATACTCTGTCAAAATACTGTAAATCACTGCAGTCACAGTCTTGTTCATCAGCAAGAGATGAAACCCTGACTGTGTTTTAGGGAACTGTTAATGCAACACAGCTGTAAGCCATTTTAAATCCAGTTTCTGAAGACTCACCTGTTCATAAATCACTGGATTAAACTCTTCGATGGAGGACGACAGCAGACCTGCGCAACACATCAGCGCAAGTCTTTATTAAATGCTTATTTAAAACTATTCGTAAATTAATCCAGTTCTTGTGCACGTCACTCTAAACCCAACCAAATGCAATCTTTAGTCTTCTGTTTAAAACATTACCTTTATTCTTCTTTTTCTTCCACAGAGCCACTATAATCAGTGTAAGTCCTATCAGGAGTAAAACCAAAACCTCTGCAGTGACGATAATCACAAATGAACCTGAAAAACACAAGAGGAAACACTGTCTGAAATACTGTAAAAACAGAAACAACCACCAGAATCAGGACAGAAACTGGTTTACAGAATGAATAAGTGAAAGTATTGGATGAAATTAGACGGATTTAAGGCTTATTGAAAGTCATGTTGCCATGACAACCATCCATCAGAGCTTTCACTTCCTGTTCTGATGAACAGTGTTACATTAAGTTCACTTTATGTGAGATAAATACAGTGCAGAGGTGTGTGTCAGCTGAAGACGTCTGGTGTAAACAGCAGACAGAGTGTATATTAAAGAAATATGAAAGAGCAGAAGCTGATCTGACCTGGTGAGGAGATGTGATGATCTGTGATTGTGATGGTGCTGGATTGAGGCTTCATGTCTGATGAGCTCGAATGAGGCGGCGTGTTTGAAAATGAGCTCGTAGTTTGATCTGAAAGTAAATATAGACTGAGCTGCTATACTGACACAGCAAATAACTGGAAACTGGAAATGTCATATTAAATGTCCAGTACCTGGATGGAGGGCGAATGTTGAGATCTGGACAGGCCTTGTTTTCTGTGGAGCTGAGAAACAAGATCACATCGTTCAAATAAAACAACTGTATTTATAAAACAATCATTATAGCATGAATCATTGTGAATACAGTGGATGAAACAGACTGTTGTTCAGTACTGAATATCAATCACCTTTAATCACATTCAGCTGGATTAGTTTATAGTCTCCCCATCCAGCTCCACAGCTGTACAGTCCAGCATCTGCCATCCTCAGGTTTCTGATGGTCACCGTAAATGAACTCGTCTGATGATCGTCCCGCAGAGAGAATCTGCCGTCAGACACTGACTCTCCTCCATCAGATTTTAGTATAAGATTATTATCTTTGTAAGGTCCTTTATGGAAGTATTTGTTGGAGTTTTCATATCCTTTAGCATAAGGACACTTAATAGCCACTTGTTCTCCTTCTGTTCCTCTCGCTGTAATCTCCTCACACACTGAACTGCTCACTGCACACACACACACACACACACACACACAAAAACACACAGCTTTTCTCACATACACTGATAAAATAGCCATACTTTAGACTATAAACTCTTTTTATGTAGCAGTAAAGTAATGAATTACAGATCGTCCTGAACTCACCAATCAGCAGAAACACAGAGACTGTTGCTGAGAAGCTCATTCTTACGGTCACATCAGTCTGACAGATACACGAGTGACGGACAGCAGCTCCACAAAAGACCTTCTATAAATAAACAAGCATATGTTGACGGTCTGTTTGCTGCTCATCTCTTGTAGTGAGAATCAAACTCTACAGTCGACAAACCGTCTGTATGATGTTGAGGGGCGTTATGTGTGAAATCAGGAAATTAGCCGTGAACTACAGTACTTACACCAAGCAGATGCTTTATTTCAACACAATCCTTTCTGTGTGAAGAAAAATATTGAGAAAGTAAGACTCTTTAATAATAAAGACACAGTAAGTTTTCTTCAATGTGACTGAAGGGTTTCAGCATCTGATCTCTCTCCACACTGAACTGAACTCTGATGAACAACATTTGAAAATATAATAGTGAAAAAACTAAAGCAACACATTACACTTCCATACATCTTTACTGCATTACTGAGCATGAAGACAGAACAAGATGCTGACAAAGTGACACAGAGTCTGAAGTGAAGCTGCTTCTTATCAAGCGGTTGAAGTTTAGCTGGTTAGTGAGGTTTATTTCAGCTCCTGCTGGTAGATGTTGTAACTACATCTGGCTGCAAAGAGCATCTTTCTTACAGCCTTTCAAACCATGTTGACTGACATTTTTCTCCATTTGCAACATTTAAATTGTAAATATTTATTTATACTGAATTATAGAAGATGTTATATACACTTTTGGAGTATCTGTAAGGTTTTAAGAGATCTTATTTTTGTCCTGACTGCTGTCTAGGACTACCATTCATGGTTTTCAAAGCATATGCATTAATACAAAAGTCTAAATCAAAAAGTGATTTAGATGTGCTGTTGATGAGCAGTTATTGTTCAGTCAGTCATTTGATCGATACTGTGATAGATCGACTCGACTTCAGCAGCAGATCGGTGCAAATACAGCATCTACCAGCAGGAGCGAACAGATCAAACTAACCACACAAACCTTGAGCTCAACATCCAACAAGGACATGCTAGACAGCATACATTAACAGACATTCAACAATAAAAAAAAAAGAATAATAATAAATAAATATAAAAATGCACGGACAATCCAGAATAACATGGTTTGAATTGTACGTTATATTATATTATATTAGTTGAAATGAGGTCATTTGTGCTGTTGACGGAGTACTTGACACAAGTTTAGGAAACACAGCTGTAAACTACAGATGTTTCTGTGTCTCTTTCCTCTGGATTACAGTGACGTCCAGCGTCTTTCATCTACAGTCACAGAAAATAACAATTAGTTAATGAACAGAGAAAATAACTCAATCAAAGTGAATCTGTTTAATGTTATAACACATGAATACAATCATTCACACACCAGCTACTGGAGATATTCAACATCAACATACTGAAAATCACTGCAGTCACAGTCTTGAGTGAAACTATCCTTTAAATGACAGTAACCATCAGTTTCTGAAGACTCACCTGTTCATATAACACTGGATTAAACTCTGTGATTGAGGACGACAGCAGACCTGCGCAACACACCAGCGGTAGACTTTCTGAGATTAATGCTATAAAACTCTATCATTTAATACAGTATATCATCTATGTTATCCCAAACCGAACCAAAGGCAATCTTCAAGCTTTTGTTTGACGCTCTACATGCTGACACATCAGAGAAAAATGACTTATTTTGTGTAAAACATTACCTTTATTCTTCTTTTTCTTCCACAGAGCCACTATAATCAGTGGAAGTCCTACACTGTAAAAAATAAAAAGTTGAGTTAACTTAAAAAAATAAAGCAACCAGCTGCAAAGCTTTTTTGAGTTTACTGAACTTCAGGCCTACACTGTTAAAAAAAAAGAAAGTTGAGCCAACTTAAATTTTTAAGGCAACAAACTTAAAATGCCTTAAAATGTCAAGTTATGTGGACTTAAATTGTGAAGTTGTCTTAACTGACAATAAAGTTGACAGGACTTACAAAAACAAGTGCAATAAACATCATTTACGTTTTGTGAACTTAAATTGTGAAGTTGTCTTAACTAAGAATAAAGCTGAATAGACTAAAGTGCAATGAACAATATCACTTTAAAAATTTAAAATGACAAGTTCACTGTAAAACCCGACTAGTCACGTTAACTCAAACCGTTTGGGTAAAGCAATTCGCTTTGGCTTAAACCATGTAAGTTTTAAAACTTGCAGTTAAGTAATTAAGTGATTAATTAAGTGCTGATTGAGCATTAGTGATGAACACCTGCTGTTAACAAACAGAATCACTGACAGAAAGAGAAACACAACAACTGACTTTAGACACATGCTTAGATGAAATCAACTGAAATAAAATACATTAAATCTCAAAATCTGATTAAACAACCCCACAAACAGCATCACCAGCTCCACTTATTAATAACCAGACTGACTTTATTTCTGTCAGACATCTACAGAAGATCTTATTGAGAATTAACTAAGGTTTAGATGTTGATTTATTGTTTCATTTGAAGTAACCATGTTAGAGATCAGTGTCTGCTTTAGTTGGGCTCTTGACCCTTGACTTTTGTGTTAGCTGTTTTTTTTCCCCGCTGGCTGTTATAACCATGTGTTCTTCCAACATATTTGTTACAAATCAAAAGCCTAGAGAAAATAATCAGTAGTTGGTTGTTATTTGTTTATAATGACGATCATTTGTTAGTGAACTGATCTCATCTTAGCGTTAACGTGGACGTGTTTGTGTGTCTAATCTCTGACTCAATGGATGTTGTATTGATTATAGTAAAAGTGATTCTAAGAGCCACTGGTTTTGCGACAGTCAGTTGATAGAAAGGACTTTCCAAGCAGTTTGTCCACAAAAAAAAGTTTTAATCTATGGGAGCAATTAGACTCACACAGACATCAAGAATCAGCTTGTGAACCTCAACAATGGTGACTATTACATTTTTTTTTAATCATGCTGCAATGCATGCTGGGATCCATGGATGAGTTTTGTACTATGCTAGTACCCAGCATGCATTGCAGCATGATTTAAAATGTAAAAAAAAATGTAATAGTCACCATTGTTGAGGTTCACAAGCTGATTCTTGATGTCTGTTGGAACATGAAACAGCTTGGAAAGTCCTTTATATCAACTGACTGTCGCAGAACCAGTGGCTCTTAGAATCACTTTTACTATAATCAATACAACATCCATTGAGTCAGAGATTAGACACACAACATGTCCATGTTAACGCTAAGATGAGATCAGATCACTAACAAATGATCGTCATTATAAACAAATAACAACCAACTACTGATTATTTTCTCTAGGCTTTTGATTTGTAATTAATATGTTGGAAGAACACATGGTTACAACAGCCAGAGGAAAAAAAACAGTTAACACAGAAGTCAAGGGTCAAGAGCCCAACTAAAGCAGACACTGATCTCTAACATGGTTACTTCAAATGAAACGATAAATCAACATCTAAACCTTAGTTAATTCTCAATAAGATCTTCTGTAGATGTCTGACAGAAATAAAGTCAGTCTGGTTATTAATAAGTGGAGCTGGTGATGCTGTTTGTGGGGTTGTTTAATCAGATCTTGAGATTTAATGTATTTTATTTCAGTTGATTTCATCTAAGCATGTGTCTAAAGTCAGTTGTTGTGTTTCTCTTTCTGTCAGTGATTCTGTTTGTTAACAGCAGGTGTTCATCACTAATGCTCAATCAGCACTTAATTAATCACTTAATTACTTAACTGCAAGTTTTAAAACTTACATGGTTTAAGCCAAAGCGAATTGGTTTACCCAAACGGTTTGAGTTAACGTGACTAGTCGGGTTTTGCAGTGAACTTGTCATTTTAAATTTTTAAAGTGATATTGTTCATTGCATTTTAGTCTATTCAGCTTTATTCTTAGTTAAAACAACTTCACAATTTAAGTTCACAAAACTTGACATTTTAAGGCAGCACGAACACTTACTTTTTTAAGTTGAAACAACAACACATTTTTTTTTACAGTGTTGAGCGAACTTACAAAAACATTTTTTACCAGCTTCAGCAGATTTTTGAGTTTGCTCAACTTGTTTTTTGTGGGAGATTCTCACATTTCTGTTGTATGAACTTAAAACAACAAGTTGAGAAAACTCAAAAATCTGCTGAAGTATGTTGCCTTAAAATTTTAAGTTGGCTCAACTTCTTTTTTTTTTTTTTACAGCACTGTAAGCCTATAGGCCTGAAGTTCAGTAAACTCAAAAAAGCTTTGCAGCTGGTTGCTTTATTTTTTTAAGTTAACTCAACTTTTATTTTTTACAGTGTATCAAGAGTAAAACCAAAACCTCTGCAGTGACGATAATCACAAATGAACCTGAAAAACACAAGAGGAAACACTGTCTGAAATACTGTAAAAACAGAAACAACCACCAGAATCAGGACAGAAACTGGTTTACAGAATGAATAAGTGAAAGACTGTCGAATGAAATAAAGCAGATGGTTGTTACAGAGAGACATCATCAAGGCACAGAGCGCGTATTAAAGGAAAATACAGTAAGAGCAGAAGATGAACTGACCTGTTGAGGAGCTGTGCTGATCTGTGATTGTTTCTTTTCTTTCTGTGACTGTGATGCTGGAGGATTGTAGATTCAATTCTGTTGTGTAGAAATATGACGGTGTGTTTATAACAGGGTTGATGGTTGAAGCCTCGGTGGTCTTATTATCTGAAGAAGAAAGATCAACTTAAACTCATATATTAGCAAATTCGATGTGAATTAATTTGTTTATATAATCCTGAATTATGCAGTAAATTGGCTTTTATATAATAACTACTTAATATCATATTGTGTTGTGTAGTTATATAAAGTTATATAATGACTATGAACTACAGCTGCTGACCTGTCTCTGTGTAAATTTCTAATATAGGTCAATGTGCAGAAGCCACATTAGTCACTTACCAAGTTTAACCAGCAACAGTATCTCTGAATAGACATCAGTAGTTAAAGTCCTCTTCACACCACACCAGTATAGTCCTTGATCAGTTGATCTCAGGTCAGTGATGCTGACGGTGAAAACTCTGGCCGTCGTGTCGTCAGTCAGAGAGAATCTCTCGTCTTCAGCTGGAGATCCTGATTTAACCATGATGTTTCTAAGTCCAAAGATACACTCGCCTTTACAAAAATACTTTGAATTTGACTCATATCCAGATTCATAGCTGCATCTGATGTCTAGTCTCTCTCCTCTGAGTCCTGTGACTGTTTCTGGAGCACCAACAACAACTGAAAACAGAAACATCATTATATAGAGCTGTTATGTGTGAGCAAGAGATATCAGAACTGAATAATAATGTTTAACTATAATCACTGAATCAGCATGCAGTAATAAAAAACATGAAAACATGTCAAACTCTGCACAAAAGACCTCCGAGTCTTGAACTCACCTGTACAGATGCTGGAAAAGACGAGCAGAACGACACACACGCTGAACATTTTACTGTAATATGAGACCAAATTCTGTGACAAACGTTACAGTCTTTCTCTTCCGAGCTGAGTGAAGAAATGCAGCATCATGTTTCCTTCCCTTTCTGTCTCTTTAACCACATCCAGCTTTAAACAACATCTTCACAATGACACCGATCTAAACAGTGCCTTCTGTCCATATATTATACAGACCTAAACAGCACAGTACTTGCATTCATGAGTGTATATTTGATCAAATTCAAGATTTTAGCTTTCGTAACAACTGTTTCATTAAGTTAACCTTCAATAGTTAGTCTATTGTTCATGAGTTCACCACCTGCTGAAAAAAACAAACAAAACAAAAAACAATAGAAACCATTACAGAATTTGTGCTGGTTTTACTGGTTATAACGGGACTTGTATTGGATTTAATGGAAACTGTAATGTGGTCTCTGTGGGTCTCTACAGGTAATTTGTCAACTTTTATTAGTGGCTTGTTAAAATCATTACATCTTTATAGAATATCTCCCAAAACACACTTCAGGAAACCATTTTGTAATGGTTTTAATGGTTAATAGTTGATGGTTTGTAATGTTTGTAATGGTATTTGTAGAGGAAACCATTACAATTTCTGTGATTATTTCTATTGTTTATTTCAGAAGCGCCGTTAATTTAGAGCAGATTTCAATCAAACAAACTCATCAAGGCCCTGTTTACTCCTGGTATTAAGATAATTCACCTGTGAGAACGGGGTCTAAAACGCTTTGAGTTTATCCACAAAATATTTAGTTTCATGTTATTTAACTGTAAATGAAGTTTACTAAGAATAATTTATAAAGAATACATAAGTTCACTTTTTTTTAGTAACTTTTCTTGTTAGTAACAAATTATACAGTTTTTAAAATACTGATAAAAACTCAGAAAAGTGTGTCAGCATATTAATTCATTAAAAATATGTTGTTTGTACCACCATGTTTTTCATTTTGAGCATCAGTGCAGATGTCTGTTGCAGAAGTTTCTACAGTATTTTATTATTTATGTTTGATCACTGAATATATCGGTCCGTTGTTTGTCTTGATGTTTTGTGGATGTGTCACTGTTGAGTAGATCAGTTCTGTTCTGCTGTCTGTTGTTGGTTCAGGCGGCTTCATATTAGCATAATAATCACAGTCTGTATCTGTCACCTGATTGGTGGAGTGGGTGCGACTGGGGTTTGAATCAGGCTGCTGATTGGTTACTGTGGCATAAACAGCAGAGACTTGTGGGCGGGTGTTGAGGTGTGATGCAGGCGTCTGATTGGACGAGGATGTTGCAGCGATGACATCACTGTTTGGAATCTCCTCATACATACGCTCAGACTGAAAAACAGCATGTACAAAAAATATTTACTAGTTTTTATAGATAGCGTTCACTGCTCATCAAACAATAATGTAACATGTATTTCTGATCTTCTGCAGCTAAAGATTTAATCACCCACCTCTGTACTGTGCTGCACATTTTGCTGAAATAAACCTGAAGGGAAAACGAAAAGAGAGTAGAAGTCAAAGTCAAATCTATTCAGACCCTCAAAAAGGACTTTAAAAATCACAAATAAACTGTTACCTGTCCCAGATTTCCTTTTCCTCTTTTTCAGGACGAGGAACGTTCCAGAACACAGAACCAGAACCAGCAGAACCGAACCCAGACCGCCAGCGACAGAAGACAGATCTGAACACAACATTAAACACAAAACAACACAGCACTGATTCTGATTATACTGTTGAATAAACAATAACTATCTTAACATTGACATAAATGACTTTGATTATTGCAATATTCAACATTCTAAAATATTGGAAATGTGTTGCTGTTATATTGTGTCAGGGCCGTAGCTAGCGCCCAGGGGGCCCCACAAAATCCATATATTATACTATATAGGCCCATGTTCTGTGAATAATTCTAATATTTTGTATTAGAATATATACTGAGATATTATGAAAACCACAAAAAAGCATGCAATTGGGTTAAATAAATTTTCTAATATCTGCTCCTCTACCTAGGCCTGTCACGATAACAACTTTTTGTTATGCGATATATTGCCCCAGAAATAATTGCGATAAGCGATATTATTGTCATTTTAAAGACCATTTTATGTCACTGAATATATAATCATAATGTAACAGCATAATAATGCAAGAAGGACTACACACTTCCAAATGCCAACAAACGTTTAATTCTAAAGAATATTTAGATCATGGAAATTAAGTATCAAAATATTACATACCTTTAAAATCTTGAATAAATAGTAAATAATCATTTAACAATAAGTGCAAAGTAACAAGTAGAAAAAAAGAAAAATGCACAAAGAACTTGTATGGAGATTTTTCCATCTACAGACTTTTCCCTGACTCTTTTCTCTGTAAATTAAGGGTGCACACTATTGCTGAAAAACACAATCACTACTTAGCTGTCAGATATCTGTATGCACAAAGACACAGATTCCTAAACAAGACCATATCTGCAGATGAAACTTTTTGTAGAAGCAGTTTTAAATTTGAACTAGCAACTTGACTACACCACGTTATGTACGAGAAGCTGCAAAGACACAGGCGCAAGTGGAATGTACAAAACATGGTGACATTAATTTTTAAGTAAATATAATGGGCGATATATTGCGTCACCAAAAATTATTGAGGTTATGTACATATACTGCGCGATGAGTCTATATATTGATTATTGCGACAGGCCTACCTCTGCCCTCCCGAAAAATGGTTTAGTCTGATACGGTATCCTCAGAAGTCCCACCCAGATTGTGAACAAGACAACCAATCAGAGTTGAGGCGTCAGATGAAGTTAGCGATGTACATTAGTGATGGGAAGTTCGGATCATTTTACTGACTTGGACCTTTGAGTCTCGTTCAGCAAAATGAACGAATCTTTTTTCGAGTCATTTCAATCATTTTAGCAAAATATAATTAAAATGTTACGTGCTACTTCCCTAACACATCTACTACTTATGCAAATGTTGATCACACTACAAACAATACAAACTATAATGCTATAAGAAACAGAAAAGATTAATTCATTGTTTACCTGGGTCTTCTATTATTAGCTCACCTCTTATCTGACAAGTCTTCGGGTTTGAGTCGTTCGTTTATCACGTGACAGCCTCATAAGCTAAACCTATGCAGTCAGAATAAAACTGATCGTGCAGCCCAAATCGTAAGAGTTAGAGAGCTGAAACTTGGTCAGATGGTTGTAGTCTGGCTCACTACTCAGGCGCAAAGGCTTTAGGCATTAGGTTTAGTAAAAAACCTTTATATGCATTTATTTGTTAACTGTTTTGTTATTTTGTAAGAAACACCTATTAGGATATATGTGGGCCACCCATGCTTGTATATTGTACAGTATATGATATGTGTGTGTGGGGGGGGCCCACATCAATATTTTTTCAGGGGGCCCCCAATCCTCTAGCTACGGCCCTGTATTGTGTAACTAAAGTGAAACCGCGATGGTGAACCTCAGTCCTCAGAGGAAAACGCTTCTGTCTACGGCTGATGTGAAACCAGATTAACCACATGACGTCTGATGTGTGCTTCACTTTGATCAGGTTCATCGTGAGCTAAAATGTTTCTCCGTTAATGTTCAAACCAATTGCTTTTCTCCAAAATATACCACATAATCAAATGGGACAGTTGCATTGTGGGTAATGTAGTTTGTGTGCTCACTAGTGTTTGGCTGATTGAGTTGAACTGTAGTATTTCCTGTCATTGTTCTTGTCGTTTCACTTTCTGTTTGAGGTGTCACTAACAGAGAGAGAGAGAGAGAGTGGAAAAAAAAAAGTGAAATGTGAACGTGCTGCTCACAATTAACCCGATTAATCCCAAATTTTTCCCAGACATGAAAATATTCAAATGATGTGTCATAAGTAACCCTTCGAAATAATCAATAATTATTTTTTTGAATTTTTTTTGGAAAAGTGTGTGATGAATTGTGTTTTATGTTCGGTCACAATTGTGTAATAATGTGGGTACTGAAATCACATATTTCTGCAGTCATAAAAATTGTTATATGTCTTAGTCCAGCTATTTATTATAAATAAACTGTTTGATAACATTCTAGGGTTACTATTAAGCATAAAATAAAAAAAATAAAAATCCTTATGCAACATTGATAGGAACACTGAGATAAAAAAATAATAATAATAAGTAAATAAAATCAACCATCACCGCATTTCAAAATTGTTATTTTTTGTAAAATATAACATCAAATTTTTATATGAATGCTACGAGTATTACAACATCATTATTGTACATTTTTTGTAACATTTGAATTTTTAATTTAGTGCAATATTTTGTCATTGCAACATTTTGTTGTCATTTTCACTAACAACTGCCATTGGATTTATATTGTAGACCTAAGTTCACTGTTATCCCAGCGGTCACTATTGTGAACATCAACATGTTTACTCACTCTATGACCACACTCAACAGAACATATTAATATACTGTATGTGAATTCATACATTAATACTAGACACCGTAAAGATAATGTGTACCAAAAAATCTTTGTCATATCTTTATGTTAACATACTTTACTAGCCTTTTGTTATGAAGCTTTGATGCAGTCTTCATCTTCTCAAGGTGCAAACAGGAAATAAACTGCTCTGGTCATGTGACAGTCTGCACTAATCATGTGAAACTGCACATATTTAATTGAGACCCTTTATTTTTTCCATATTTGTAGGAAGTGCACTAAAACATCAGTCAGTAAGGTTTTTGGACCTTTATAAACTAAAACCCTTTTTACAGTCACTATTGTGACCGGTGGGATTAAATGGGTTTTAATAATGAACTGATACTGTGGATAAAAGTGTCTGTCAGATGCATGAATGCAGATGTTAAGACATCATGGAAAACCCATGTAATGTAATGCTGTGCTCATGTCCAAATCACTGAATGATGGAATTATTTTTTTAGCCATTCATAAACTGTAGAACCGTAGAACCTCTGGTTGTAATAAAATGACACATCAAGCATTCAGTTATTTTAAATTTGAATCAATATGTCAGGTGTTGAGGCCACTAGCCATAATGGTTTATTTTATTTTTTTACAGATGTTGAGGTGTTGATGAAATTTAGAGTTTCCAAGTTCGAGACATGACCAGTCTAGTCAGAACTAGTTGAAAACTTTTAAATTATGGTAATTGCACCACTATCATAAATGCAGAATTAAAAAATGTGTTCAGAAGCTTTGATGCCTCTGTATTCAAGATAATCAGACTAACTATTAATGATTTTACTGAAATTATGACTTAAATGATGTATGTAAACACAGTGACTACACATTATCAATGGTTTGAACACAAATGCATGTGTGTAAAGGTGTGTGAGGGTGAAGTCAGTGATTGTGTGTGTTCAGGTACCTGTGCTGGTGTGGTCAGTGCTGCTGTTTGTATACGAGTGAAGGGTGGAGGTCGAGATCTGGACAGGTCTTGTTTTCTGTGGAGCTGAGAAACAAGATCACATTATTCAGATGAAAAATACATTACAAAACCATCAACTTCAGCGTGAAGCATGAACACAGTGGATAAAACGGACTGCTGTTCAGTACTGAATATCAATCACCTTTAATCACATTCAGCTGGATTAGTATATAGTCTCCCCATCCAGCTCCACAGCCGTACTGTCCAGCATCTGCCATCCTCAGGTTTCTGATGGTCACCGCAAATGAACTCGTCTGATGATCGTCCCACAGAGAGAATCTGCCGTCAGACACTGACTTTCCTCCATCAGATTTTAGTATAAGATTATTATCTTTGTAAAGTCCTTTATAGAAGTATTTGTTGGAGTTTTCATATCCTTTAGCATAAGGACACTTAATAGCCACTTGTTCTCCTTCTGTTCCTCTCGCTGTAATCTCCTCACACACTGAACTGCTCACTGCACACACACACACACACACACACACACACACACACATTAAGCCATATTTTAATAAACACTTTTTATGTATCAGTAAAATGTAAAAATAAATAAATAAATGAAGCTTTTTGAGTATTTACCCATCAGGAGAAATCCAGAAATCATCAGAGTGAACTTCATTTCTTCATCGGTTGAGTTCAGAAAATCAGTGCAAAACTCTCAACAGTTCCTCAAATGACTTTCTTAAACTCAAATCTCCAGTAATACTGATAATACTGCTCTCTTCTATCGGTGTAGAGTAAAGTAATATGTCTGTTGATCATCTCACGTGATGAGAATCAAACACTAGCGCTGACGGACAGCATGTCTGTGTTTCCGTGTGATGTTGAGGGCGTTATGTGTGAAAAATGACCAGGAAATTATCTGTGAACTCACAAACCGCAGCCTGTTTCCTGTCTGTTTCTGTTCTGCCTCTACGTTTGAGTGCTTTTCTGTTGCTCTTTTGCTCTTTTCCGGCTACAAACCCATATAGCAAAAAATAAATAAATAAATAAATAAATAAATAAAATAAATAAATAAATAAATAAATAAATACACATACATACTGTATATATATATATATATATAATTTTTATTTATTTATTTATTTATTTCATTATTTTTTTTTTGAAAAACATTTTAGCAAATATATTTATATCAGCAAATATATGCTTAAATGTATTTCAAAATATACAACATATACTCTCTATATATATAGAGAGAGAGAGAGAGAGAGATGTGTTTCAAAACATATTTACATAATTATGTTTTCTACTAATTAATTTTGGTCAGAGTTCAAATGCAATGAAATTTTCTTCTAAATGAGCGTTTTTATCAGGCTCCTTTGTTTATGTTCAGTTAATTCACTTTAATGCCAACGACAAGAACCTATTAATTGCCATTAAAGTGAAATGACTGAACTTTTACTCAGTTTATTGATGTTTTTACTCCACATTTGTGCAGTTTTTGGAGGATTTATTATATTTTTAAATTTATAAAAATAAATTTAAAAAATATATATATATTAATATTTAATATTTTTCTATGTTATATAAAAACAACTTTTTTATGTAAAATTCACTTTATAAAAGACCCACATTCATAATTTTAATTCATGAGGATAACTTGGCCAATGTGCCATAGTTTAATGCCAAATTGTTTCCATCTATTTGAAAACAAACAAAACAAACAAACAAACAAAAAAAAAAACATGAAATTTTAGCTACAGTCACCAAATGGCTCTAGAACATTACTCAGTGGCTCATTTGCCATTTCCACATAGTTATAGAACTTTTCACAAGTTTTTATTTATTTATTTTTTTTATTAGATTAATGTAAAGACACTACAAAATCATTATTGAAATAATATAAAATGACTCTTTGTCAAAGCCTAGCTTTTTTTTTTTTTTTTTACTGAAATAGCATTTTTTGCAGTTATGACACGATTACAGCCAAACTTGAATGTGGTGTATCAGTGTGTGTGTGTGTGTGTGTTTGGGGGGCATTGGTATGGAAGCAGATTAGACTCAATATTAATTAACGCAAAAAAAACACGATGCACACATGCGTATCCCAATTCATATGCAAGAAACCCAACTCACTTGCACGAAAAAAATAAAATAATAATAATAATATATATATATATATATATATATATATATATATATATATATGTGTGTGTGTGTGTGTGTGTGTGTGTATTCACAAAAAAAAACAATTCACGTGCACAAAATAAGAACACATATTTATAAAATACATTTCACAAATGCAAAACACAATTCAGATGTAAAGCTGTGTACAAAAATTCATCACGTTCACCCTTGACTGTGAATGTGTGAATCGCCTTGGATGTGTGTGTGTGTTTTTGAGACTTTCCTGGCAGTGAACTCCTCCCACGTGAGTCACTCTTTAACCAATCAGATTTGAGCCTGTCGATCGACCAATCATAACCCGCCCTGGGCGTGCCTACCTGAATGTTGCGTCATCAGCGTGAGACCAGAGTTCTTTTTTTTATTTTTTTATTAGATTTTAAAACAAAGGACATACAAGGGCAATAACATTTAAATTAACTCAAAAGAAATATTATAAAGAAAATTAAAGAGATCAGAGTTCAAGTCACGGTTCAACAGAGGTTTAGTGCAGTTGATTGTTTGATTTCAGTGAAATGGCCTAGTGGAGATGGGTTGTTTTATTTTTGCATGTTTACTTAAAACTTGTAAGTAAAATCAGTCGTTTAGACACTCGTTAACGCGACCGGTGTAAACCAGCGGCTCTGAAAACAGATAGTTTTGGCAAAAATGCAGCTGTCTTGCGTTAGCCACAGTGTCCCGTATACTGGTCAAAATGAAGAAAGAATTCTGCTCATTGCCCTGATTTTGTTCAGCAACGCGGGGTGTCCAATGTGCAGCCTTAGCTCCCACTTAGCGCTGACCCTGCCCTCCCCATAACAGCTTTATAATGATATAATAGATCTATATAATAATAGGTTTATAGTAGACCTCACGAGAACTCAGTGTATGAGCAAGATGTTTGTACTTACCATTTCTGCAACAGGATGCAAAATCCATTTTTTAGGATTTAAACACTTTGGTACAACATTTAGATGACAGTCACAGACCTCTTCATTCACATTAATCTTTATCTGTTTCATGTACTTTACCTTTATTTATTCACTTCTTAATATAATCAACATTCATTCACTTGTTTTTTTTTTTTTGTTTGTTTCATATTATGTTACTGTGATAAACCATTGTTAATGTTTAATCATATGTTGAGTTGTGATGCAAAAATCTTTGAGATTACAGATTACTTTGAGAAGACGATGTTGGGAAGCAGCAGTTGTATTTGTTTGTGATAGTTGTGGAATTTATGCTGGTCAGACAAAGACAGACTGATCATAAACAGGAATACAACAAAGATTATTCAGTCAATTTTATTCAGTTATTCTATCACTTTATCTCATGCTTCCTGCTCTTTCTGTATCTGTATCTCTTCTAAAAATATAAGGCCTGGTTTCACAAACGGGGCTTAGCTTAAAGGCAGGACTAAGCTTTAGTTAAATTAAGATATTTAAGCAACTTTTACAAAAAAATGCCTTAGAAGAAAACATTAAGGTGTGCATCTTTACACAGAACAATGACACTGACATATTTTAAGATATGTCAGAGCAAGATATTTTCAGTTGAGACAACTCAAACATGCATTTTAGTCTGGGACTAGCTTAAGCCTTGTCTGTGAAACCCGGGGTATGAGTTAACATGCCAAGGTGTTAGCTTTGAATATCAGACCAAAATCTGGCACGTCCTGACAGAGAGAGATGGTGAAGACTGGATCTAAAACGTTTGATTCATTAACTTTTCATATAATTGAAGTACAGTGTTTGACAAAACAGAGCAAATGGAAAGAGAAAGCGTGAACTATGGATATTATTATGGATATTATAAGATACAGACAGAAGGACAAACGTTGTGCGGAAAGATACATAATCTTCCAGCCTAGAATAAAGTCATTATGAACATTAACAATATTTTGGGACAAATATAATGAGGATTTTATGGTAAACTATGTAAGTGGCGATCTGTGGTGCATGCGTCCTGAGTCGCCGCGGACAGTCTTTAACTTTAAATTAATGTTGTTCAACTGAATGTACAAATCAAACTGGTAGCTGAAATATCCACATAATAAAAACAACACTGAAATAAGAGCGTGTGGTTTATCTGTCAATCAAATGTTCAAATGTGCATGAAAGTTACGTTACTATAGTAATTATTGTATGTCCTACGCCCTTGAGTCTGTGTGTTTAGCTGAAGCCTCTTCCTGTGGCGGTGGTTGGACTTCCTGTTTGGTAAGAAACTGCTGCAGACATCTCATGTTTAACCAAAGCAAAAGGACCTACAAGTCATATTTTCATAAAGCTAATAATTGTTAGTACACAGTAAAATCCTACTCCAAACAGTGTTAATTTATCACTCAGGATTTTAGTATTCACATCACAATGTCATTAGGAGCCTCCATTATATGTTGCTTGCAAGGATTTATCAGAATAAACAGCTACGTTTGAATGTCCATCAATGGAGAAAGATGCTCTTTGGCAGCAGATCGGTGCAGATACAGCATCTACCAGCAGGAGTGAACAGATCAAACTAACCACACAAACCTTGAGCTCAACATTCAACATGGACAGACATACAACAATAAAATTAAATAAATATCAAAATATACTTGCAATCCAGAATAACATGGTTTAATTTGTCCATTAAGCTGCAGATTGCAGTAACTCATGAGACTCGACTTCAGAAATTAATAAATTCAAATTATCCATATTTGTGCATGTCAGATTTAAACATGCAATGAACAATTATAACAACAACGATAAACATAATAAAAAAAGATTGTGAGTAAAGTGAACAAAATAAGCTCAATTATGACTGATTTTCAGTAAAATCATGAAAATTATGTGAAAGGTGAAGATTATTTCTCTTGGTTCTCAACATGCTCATAAATGCAATATATTAGTGGTGCTTGCCAAACTGTACATATTTAGTATCATATTAAATATGATGTTATATTATATTAGTTCAATTGAACTCATTTGTGTTGTTGTGTTGATAAAGAGATGCTTGAGTCTCACTGATGGGTCTGTAGGGACTCATAAGACACAAGTTTAGGAAACACAGCTGTAAACTACAGATGTTTCTGTGTCTCTGTCCTCTGGATTACAGTGACGTCCAGCGTCTTTCATCTGCAGTCACAGAAAATAACAACTAATGAACAGAGAAAATAACCAAAGTGAATCTGTTTAATGTTAAAACACACACCAGCTACTGGATACTCTGTCAAAATACAGTAAATCACTGCAGTCACAGTCTTGTTCATCAGCAAGAGATGAAACCCTGACTGTGTTTTAGGGGAACTGTTAATGCAACACAGCTGTAAGCCATTTTAAATCCAGTTTCTGAAGACTCACCTGTTCATAAATCACTGGATTAAACTCTTCGATGGAGGACGACAGCAGACCTGCGCAACACATCAGCGCAAGTCTTTATTAAATGCTTATTTAAAACTATTCGTAAATTAATCCAGTTCTTGTGCACGTCACTCTAAACCCAACCAAATGCAATCTTTAGTCTTCTGTTTAAAACATTACCTTTATTCTTCTTTTTCTTCCACAGAGCCACTATAATCAGTGTAAGTCCTATCAGGAGTAAAACCAAAACCTCTGCAGTGACGATAATCACAAATGAACCTGAAAAACACAAGAGGAAACACTGTCTGAAATACTGTAAAAACAGAAACAACCACCAGAATCAGGACAGAAACTGGTTTACAGAATGAATAAGTGAAAGTATTGGATGAAATTAGACGGATTTAAGGCTTATTGAAAGTCATGTTGCCATGACAACCATCCATCAGAGCTTTCACTTCCTGTTCTGATGAACAGTGTTACATTAAGTTCACTTTATGTGAGATAAATACAGTGCAGAGGTGTGTGTCAGCTGAAGACGTCTGGTGTAAACAGCAGACAGAGTGTATATTAAAGAAATATGAAAGAGCAGAAGCTGATCTGACCTGGTGAGGAGATGTGATGATCTGTGATTGTGATGGTGCTGGATTGAGGCTTCATGTCTGATGAGCTCGAATGAGGCGGCGTGTTTGAAAATGAGCTCGTAGTTTGATCTGAAAGTAAATATAGACTGAGCTGCTATACTGACACAGCAAATAACTGGAAACTGGAAATGTCATATTAAATGTCCAGTACCTGGATGGAGGGTGGTGGTTGAGATCTGGACAGGCCTTGTTTTCTGTGGAGCTGAGAAACAAGATCACACCGTTCAAATAAAACAACTGTATTTATAAAACAATCATTATAGCATGAATCATTGTGAATACAGTGGATGAAACAGACTGTTGTTCAGTACTGAATATCAATCACCTTTAATCACATTCAGCTGGATTAGTTTATAGTCTCCCCATCCAGCTCCACAGCTGTACAGTCCAGCATCTGCCATCCTCAGGTTTCTGATGGTCACCGTAAATGAACCCGTCTGATGATCGTCCCACAGAGAGAATCTGCCGTCAGACACTGACTCTCCTCCATCAGATTTTAGTATAAGATTATTATCTTTGTAAGGTCCTTTATAGAAGTATTTGTTGGTGTTTTCATATCCTTTAGCATAAGGACACTTAATAGCCACTTGTTCTCCTTCTGTTCCTCTCGCTGTAATCTCCACACACACTGAACTGCTCACTGCACACACACACACACACACACACACACACACTGCTTTACTCACATACACTGATAAAATAGCCATACTTTAGACTATAAACTCTTTTTATGTAGCAGTAAAGTAATGAATTACAGATCGTCCTGAACTCACCAATCAGCAGAAACACAGAGACTGTTGCTGAGAAGCTCATTCTTACGGTCACATCAGTCTGACAGATACACGAGTGACAGACAGCAGCTCCACAAAAGACCTTCTATAAATAAACAAGCATATGTTGACGGTCTGTTTGCTGCTCATCTCTTGTAGTGAGAATCAAACTCTACAGTCGACAAACCGTCTGTATGATGTTGAGGGGCGTTATGTGTGAAATCAGGAAATTAGCCGTGAACTACAGTACTTACACCAAGCAGATGCTTATTTCAACACAATCCTTTCTGCGTGAAGAAAAATATTGAGAAAGTAAGACTCTTTAATAATAAAGACACAGTAAGTTTTCTTCAATGTGACTGAAGGGTTTCAGCATCTGATCTCTCTCCACACTGAACTGAACTCTGATGAACAACATTTGAAAATATAATAGTGAAAAAACTAAAGCAACACATTACACTTCCATACATCTTTACTGCATTACTGAGCATGAAGACAGAACAAGATGCTGACAAAGTGACACAGAGTCTGAAGTGAAGCTGCTTCTTATCAAGCGGTTGAAGTTTAGCTGGTTAGTGAGGTCTATTTCAGCTCCTGCTGGTAGATGTTGTAACTACATCTGGCTGCAAAGAGCATCTTTCTTACAGCCTTTCAAACCATGTTGACTGACATTTTTCTCCATTTGCAACATTTAAATTGTAAATATTTATTCATACTGAATTATAGTAGATGTTATATACACTTTTGGAGTATCTTTAAGGTTTTAAGAGATCTTATTTTTGTCCTGACTGCTGTCTAGGACTACCATTCATAGTTTTCAAAGCATATGCAACATTAATACAAAAGTCTAAATCAAAAAGTGATTTAGATGTGCTGTTGATGAGCAGTTATTGTTCAGTCAGTCATTTGATCGATACTGTGATAGATCGACTCGACTTCAGCAGCAGATCGGTGCAAATACAGCATCTACCAGCAGGAGCGAACAGATCAAACTAACCACACAAACCTTGAGCTCAACATCCAACAAGGACATGCTAGACAGCCTACATTAACAAACATTCAACAATAAAAAAAAAAGAATAATAATAAATAAATATAAAAATGCACGGACAATCCAGAATAACATGGTTTGAATTGTACGTTATATTATATTATATTAGTTGAAATGAGGTCATTTGTGCTGTTGACGGAGTACTTGACACAAGTTTAGGAAACACAGCTGTAAACTACAGATGTTTCTGTGTCTCTTTCCTCTGGATTACAGTGACGTCCAGCGTCTTTCATCTACAGTCACAGAAAATAACAATTAGTTAAAGAACAGAGAAAATAACTCAATCAAAGTGAATCTGTTTAATGTTATAACACATGAATACAATCATTCACACACCAGCTACTGGAGATATTCAACATCAACATACTGAAAATCACTGCAGTCACAGTCTTGAGTGAAACTATCCTTTAAATGACAGTAACCATCAGTTTCTGAAGACTCACCTGTTCATATAACACTGGATTAAACTCTGTGATTGAGGACGACAGCAGACCTGCGCAACACACCAGCGGTAGTTAAAGTCCTCTCCACAGCACACCAGTATAGTCCTTGATCAGTTGATCTCAGGTCAGTGATGCTGACGGTGAAAACTCTGGCCGTCGTGTCGTCAGTCAGAGATAATCTCTCGTCTTCAGCTGGAGATCCTGATTTAACCATGATGTTTCTAAGTCCAAAGATACACTCGCCTTTACAAAAATACTTTGAATTTGACTCATATCCAGATTCATAGCTGCATCTGATGTCTAGTCTCTCTCCTCTGAGTCCTGTGACTGTTTCTGGAGCACCAACAACAACTGAAAACAGAAACATCATTATATAGAGCTGTTATGTGTGAGCAAGAGATATCAGAACTGAATAATAATGTTTAACTATAATCACTGAATCAGCATGCAGTAATAAAAAACATGAAAACATGTCAAACTCTGCACAAAAGACCTCCGAGTCTTGAACTCACCTGTACAGATGCTGGAAAAGACGAGCAGAACGACACACACGCTGAACATTTTACTGTAATATGAGACCAAATTCTGTGACAAACGTTACAGTCTTTCTCTTCCGAGCTGAGTGAAGAAATGCAGCATCATGTTTCCTTCCCCTTTCTGTCTCTTTAACCACATCCAGCTTTAAACAACATCTTCTCAATGACACTGATCTTATACCAAACTGATTCACAACAACATCCCATTAACCTTGAGTTTCCATAAACATTCCCTGCTATCTCTTATTCATACAGACAAAACAGTTCATTAAACCCCATAATCCTAAAATTGAACAATAATGGAATTGCATAAGCAAGAAAAACAAAAATAAATATGAACTATAGAAGCATAATAAAATTAATAAGTAAATAAATGAATAAATGTTAAAAGACTTAATGATTTAAATGATAAATGATAAAAATAATCAAATGATAAATTATATAAATGTGTAATGACTAATGATTATATGAATAAATGATTATAAATGAATAAATGAACAGTTTGCATTTGAGGATCCTCAGAACCTTTAGTGCCATACTGGGTTTCCACATCTGTCACTTCTGCAGCTGTTGTAGATCAGTTTAATCAAGTACTAAAATTTCAAACACATTTAGATTCACCCTTCTGTTATGTCATACAGTGCCTTGCGAAAGTATTCAAACCCCTTAATTTTTTTTGTTTTGTCACATTTAATGTTGCAACCTTATGTTAAACAGCTTTAAAAAAAAAAAAATAAATTCCACATCAATCTACACTCCATACACCATAATGGCAAAGCAAAAACAGAACTGTCACAACTTTGTAAATTTATAAAAAATAAAACACTGAAATAAGTACATTGCATAAGTATTCATACCCTTAACTCAGTACTTAGCTGAAGCACCTTTAGAGCCTCAAGTCTTTTTTTGTTTGATGCGACAAGCTTTGATCATCATCATCTGGCAATTATCTGCCATTCTCTCACCTGTTCACCTCTTAAGCTCTGTCAGGCTGGATTGGGGCAGATGCACATTTTCAGGTTTCTCCAGAAATATTTGATTGGGTTCAAGCCCAGGCTGTGGTTGGGCCACTCAATGGACATTCACAGAGCTGTCTATAAGCCACTCTTGCTGTGCTTAGGGTCATTGTCCTGTTGGAAGGTGAACCTTCTGCCCAGTCTGAGGTTGTGAATGCTCTGGACTGGGTTTTCATTAAGGTTATCTCAATATTTTGCTGCATTGAGCTTTTCTTCTTCTCTGACGAGTCCATGCCGCTGAAAAACAGCCCCACAGCATGAGACTGCTACCAGCACACTTTACTTTTGGCATGGTACTCTGCAGGTGATGATCAGAGCTGGTTTCCTTCAAACATGATGCTTGGAATTCAGGTTAATCAGACCAGAGAATCTTGTTTCTCACAGTCTGAGGGTCCTTTAGGTGCTTTTTTGCAAATTCCAAGTGTGTTTTCATGTGTCTTCACTGAGGAGAGGATTGAGTCTGGCCACACTGCCATAAAGCCCAGATCGGTGGGGTGTTGCAGTGATGTTTGTCCTTCTGTAGGTTTCTCCTATCTGCGTATATGATCATGGAGCTCGACTAGAGTTACTATCAGGTTGTTGATCACCACTCTAACCAAAGCCCTTCTCCATCAGTTGCTCAGTTTGGCCAGGAGGCCAGTTCTAGGAAGAGTCCTGGTTGTTCCAAATGTCTTCCATTATGGATAATGGAGGCTACACACTTCTATGAAACTTCAATGCAGCAGATTTTTTTTTCTGAACTCTTCCCCAGATGTGTGGTTTGATGCAATCCTGTCTCTGAGCTATACAGGCATTTTTAGTTTTAGTTTTTTTTTTACTTCAGGGCTTGGTCTTTGCTCTAATATGCATTCTCAGCTGTTAGACCTTTTATTAAGACATGTATGCCTTTCCAAATCATTCCCACTCAATTGAATTTGACACAGGTTAACTTCACTCAAAGTGTGGTAACATTTACAAGCAAAATGAATACTCCTAAGCTAAATTTCAACTGTCCCAGATAAGGGTATGAATACACATGCAATGGAATCATTTAAGTTTTTTATCTTTAATAAATTTGCAAAGATGTTAAAAACCGGTTATTTACTTTGTCGTAATGGTGTATATAGTGTAGATTGATGTGCGGAAAAAAGTAATTTAAAGCAGTTTAACATAAGGCTATAACATAACAAAAAGTGAAAAAAATGAAGGGGTTTGAATTCTTTCACAAGGCACTGTATACACACACACACACACACACACATACATATATGGCTGTGGCCAAGTGCAATGGATTCTATTTACACTAAGTGAAAATAGCAGTATATGTTAATGATATGCTATTTACACTATGTTAAAGTAGCAGGATTTTCTGCTATTTATACTACTTATTGCAAATAGTGGCAATTATCTGCACTTCAGTATTAGTACATTATAAAACAGTATGCAATAACGTATTGAGTGTAAATTATAATTCTAATTTAAATTATTAAATGGATGCAACCTCATTGGGATAATAAAGCCCTCCCTACACCTACCCTAACCAATACTTTATTTTCAACTTTTTGATTATTTCCTTAGCTTTCCTATGAGCTAAATGCCTTTCCGATGCGATATGAGATTTGAAAAGGGAGAAAAAAAGTTTGGCAAAACACGGTCTCGAACTCGGGTCGATCACGTCAAAAAGCATGCATTTTATGACATACGCCACTGGAGACACACACTTATATACGTCTTTTATAGTATTGACTATTCCAATCACATTTTGGTGGGCAGATTTAGTGTAAATAGCTTCTGCCAATAAGACGGGATATTTGCACTTAGTGTGAATAGACACTCCGTTTTGTTATACAATATATATAAAACAAAACTCCCTGTTGAACAACTTTGCAATACATTTATTTTCATTAGTGTATTTGTGCATCCTGAGCTGAATAGGTTTTATAATCAATAGAGAACAAAACTATAGATTTGATATAAATATGTACTTTTAATAAACACTTTACTAGAAAAAAAATGCTGTATGAATGCAATAGTAGTTTCCTCTGCTGGACAACACCTGCCACCTTGTGGGGTATTTTGACTTGAGTACTGTGCTGTTACAACAGTTATGTGTCTGACAAAGCAAATTAATAAATATCCCTTTGTAACATACAAGATCAAGATGATAAACATTCCTGACACATCACTACAGTTAGAATTAATAACTGAACATGATAACTAGAAAATTACAAAATACTTAAATATTTTTAAACAATTAAAAATATTTAAGTATTTGTTTCAGCTGTTTAAAATGTAAGAGTTTGTCCAAATAAACCTCCTCTATGATGACTTTAGTACCATGGACAGTAAATCGTTGCAGGCTGTAGTGATCCAAACATGTTATTTGTAGACGGTCCCTCAGATGAACGACACTCCATAGAGGTAAGCCTGTTTATCAGCGTCTTTAAAACGTCGAGTTCTACAGAAAAATGTGTTCTGCTTTGTGCTCATAGTAGTCGGTAATGATAACTGACCGAAATTAGCCTTTTTTGATGCAGATTAACAAAGTTATTGAACGCGGAAGTCCGAATGTGCGAATATGAAACCAACTTTACCCAAGTCAGTACAAGACTGGTGAAATGTGCTAAAAACTGCACTAATACTGCATCCAGAGGAGCACACTTGATGAAGTTAAACAACTACAGCGATACTGCGTCTAAATGACCAACTAATGCTGCAACACCAAACACTGTAGAAATATACAATTACCATATGCAGAACAAAACTTCTGCTTTTAAAGTGTCCAGATCTGCACTTCCTGCATTTACACACTGCTGTAACTTTAATATTACAGTATCTAAACAATAAAAACAGCTATTTGCAACACTGACAGAGACAATGTAAGCTGGGAAATGAGTGTGAAATGAAATAACGATATACAACAATATTTAGCAGTCATTTAAAAATGAAATTAAGAGTAAAACACAATCACTGTCCCCTGCTTTACTCTGTGTGCAGTTTGTCATTGAGCAGAACAGCAACATTATTCCACACAAAACCGCACTTTTACCTGCAGAGACTGCATTAATCAATGTTTATAAGGAAACTTCCTCTTTTTAACTGTGGTTTGTGGTTTTTCTCTGTTAAACAGACAGAACATCTAAAATGAACCTGCTGGTAAACCTGTGTGAACAGAATCAGGTCTCTTACAAACATCAGAGATCACTTTCTTTGAACAGTCAGGAAGCATGATTCAAGACACACCGTGATCTGCTGAATGGAAGCTAGCTGTGATTTTGATTTCATTCTGATGAATATGAGTGAGAAAGTCATGTGTACCTGTAACATTGATGTTGTGGAGATCATCACGAGTTTGAGAGTCTCAGTTACTCACCTGTTAAAACTTTCAGCTTCACTTCAGTGTAGAAATCTGTACCGCGATGGATATCAACTGCACACTGGTACGTCCCAGAATCCAGATCACTCAGATCTCTGAAGGTCACAGTGAAAACTGCTGCTGTTGTGTCGTCATACAGAGAGAATCTTCCAGAATCAAACCATTTATCTTTCTCTTTAGTTCTTATTCTTATTCAATGATCTTCTCTGTTGTTGTATATTCAGTTCTTCTGAAGCTCTCGATGTGTGTTCAGATGAGTTTCGAGTGTTTCTTTCCTGGTTACATGTTTAACATGAACTGATGAATGTGAGAGACGCCCACTTCCTCTACATCTGCCACAGATAGAGAGGGAGAGAGAATAATAAATCGGGATGTGAAAATAAAATGATTGACACGCATCCAAAACAGCAGCGCTTTCTATGGCAACTGTGAACAGTTTCTGATTGTGTCACGAAGAACTCTCAAATAAAATAGATCCAATTGCAGCTTTTATTATAGGCTAGAGTCCAAGAAGTACTCCACATTGGGGCTAAAACCGAAACATAAGCAAAAAATAATCCACAGAGGAACCCACAAAAAAAGAGAACTGTAAACAATAATCCAGCAACCAAACACACTGAGAACAGGGTATAATCAAGGATGGACTAATCAGTAAAAGAAGTACAGCTGTGAATGATGATCATGAGTGCAAGGGCTGATGGGAAACAAAGTCCAGATCCGAAAAACAACAATCCAAAAAGAGCGTCCTCTGGTGGCTGGCATGGGCACTCCAGCAACTGGTTGTGACAGATTGTTTCATTATTACTGGTATATGGTATATTACTGTGAAGATATTACACTTTAAAATTCTCTGTATTTTTACATTCATCATTTACGTTCTTATGTAATTTAAACAGCATAATCAAAACTTATATAACAATGTTAAACATATTAAGTGACTTCATGTTCATAGTCACCAGTTGAATAAAACCCAATATATTTGTTTGAATGACTCTTTTACTCTTTCAGTTCCTTCAGTGAATCTGGCCTCCACAGGGACTCCATCAGGAGACAAATACCAAACACATCAGATTGAAACGAAAGTGAAAGAAATAAAGGCAAAGTGAAAGTGTTGAGGATTGAGAGTCCAGCGGCTTCCTCTAGTGTTCAGATGAAGATCAGCACCACGGACAGCAGCTCAGATTCAACACAGACACAATCACAGTCAGTCCAGCTGATTACATTACATTTCATAAAACATTATGATGCAGAATAACTGACCTTCAAGAGCTGTGTAACTGAAACATAAATCAAAACATAATGCAGTTTATGTGGGCAGATGTGAGCTGCTGCTGAGTTTGTAAGAACAAGAACATTAGTTACTGATGTGATTTCATGTTAAAATAATAGCAATGTGTTGTTATAAAAAACAATCATCTTTTATTTTGTTCATAAATACACAACGTATTGAGAAAATAACATAAATCCCTTCAGCAGGTGCAACGGTTGTGTTTACGGAGCAAATAAACTGAAACAGTCAATAACTAACATGTATTCACTGGCTCATAACTGCATGATATAATAGACATTAATGTGAATACAGATAATTGTTGAAGGAACATTATCAGGACCGTCTGTGTCATTCAGACCCTCAGTAAATACATGACTGAAATACATGTGGACTTCTGTGATGTTACCGTGTATTGTAAACTCTGTTAGTAGAACCAGAGGGGTTTATGGGTAATCCTGGATTAGCATACATTGTGTCAGTAGAATCAGAGGGGTTTATGGGTAATCTTGGATTAGCATATATCGTGTCAGTAGAATCAGAGGGGTTTGTGGGTAATCCTGGATTAGCATATATTGTGTCAGTAGAATCAGAGGGGTTTGTGGGTAATCCTGGATTAGCATATATTGTGTCAGTAGAATCAGAGGGGTTTGTGGGTAATCCTGGAGTATCATAGATTGTATTAGTAGAATCAGAGGGGTTTATGGGTAATCCTGGAGTAGCATAGATTGTATTTGTAGGATCAGAGGTGTTTATGGGTAATCCTGGAGTATCATAGATTGTATTAGTAGAATCAGAGGGGTTTATGGGTAATCCTGGAGTAGCATAGATTGTATTTGTAGGATCGGAGGGGTTTGTGGGTAATTGTCTGTGATTGTCTTCTGTCTCCTCGTAATCACAATGATAATGAGAAACCTGGGGAGAGAAAGAAGTTTTACATATTTAATAATAATTCAGTCTTTCAAAAATCAGATACTACAATTAGTTCTTACGTTTGATCAAAACAAACATATTTTTTAAATCACATTAATTCTACTGACCGCGTCACTGTTTGCTGGTGTCATGTGAGATCTTCTGGATGAGGAATGAGCTTCTGTCAAAAATAAACAGATGAACGAAATGTTTTACCCATGTGCATCATATCACATCTCAATACATATATTATTTTCCTTCATACATGATTTGACATTATCACATCTCTATGAATGTTAAAGGGGTGGTTTACTGCGATTTCACTTTTTTCATTTTAAATAGTGTGTAATGTTGCTGTTGGTGCATGAACAGTATCTGCAAAGTTGCTGCGCTGAAAGTTCAACGTAATCGGAGATATCGTCTTTTAAAAATCAGGAAGTTTAATGCCTACAAAAACGACTCATACGGGACTACAACGAGATACTTCCCAGGTTGCATACGTAATAAACCCATCAAACCCCTCCCTCCGGAACATGCAAAAAAGGGGGCAAGGCCATGTTCTGCGGCTTTGTCGAAGAGGAAGAGTTATAGTGGAGAGTTGTAGCCATGCCGTCGAAACTGTGTTATTTTCACCCAGCTGTCAGGTCTTCTGTGTTCGGGCTTCCTACGGACGCTGTAGTTCGTCAACAATGGTTAAAATTTATGTTTGATTATGTTCCTGACAATTACAATCGTACTTCAGCTCTCTGTGCTGCGCATTTTACGGAAGACAGCTTCCAGAATCTACACGAGTTCAATGCCGGATTCACACAGAAACTATTACTAAAACATGGAGCGGTTCCAACTTTAAAACCAGAGGCAGCAGTTGTTGGGCCACAACCTGTAAGTAAGATTTAATCATTTTAAATGTATTTGCATGTATAATTTCAGATGTAATGTTTTAGTTTTATCAAGGTCGTAAACAAATGCCAACGCTGGCTTTAGTAGCCAGTTAGTTAAATGATGTTTCGTGTGTCTATGACAAACGCGTACAAACATTTTGGACCCGAATTTGTAATTATGTACTAATTTTGTAAATGTATTTTCCATGTAGGCTATACATTATGACGTAATTTTTCGATTTGATCAAGAACGTAAACACAAGCCAACGCTGTTTGATTATAGTAGCCAGTTAGTTCGATGCTATTTTGTGTGTATAAGACAAACGTGTACGAACTTCAGAAAATTATATGTAATCACAACAGCAAACTTCCATTCAGAAACGTTTTGGATGGCTGCGTAACGCGAGAACCCAACGAGATCTGGTGCAGAATCCAAAATGGCGGCTCCCCGCTGCTAGATTTCATTCAATTGTTTTTTTTTCCTATCTCTTTTTCTTCAAAACTGGACTATAACGCTTTGCAACCTGGATTACCTTGAGGGTTATATCGACACGCATTATAACAGACTCTACAGCACCATGAACAAGGACAAACCAGACGACAACAAAAAAAGTAAAGGCAATCTCACTCCAAACTCCAAAAGACCCCGTCCTGATTCACTATCCAGCACAGGTACAACACCATCCACATCACCTAAATCGCCGTGCTACACAGAGGTAAGCGCCATTCTACTCTCCATTGAAAATAAACTTTCCTGACTTGACGCAAGGATCGCGCTAATAGAAGTAATACGCAAGGACTTTCAAGAACTACGGCACAACTTAGAATTCAGCCAAGAACACTCTCACCAAAGAAAATAATTTTTTAAAGGACTCCGTTCACTCTCTTACTGATCAACTCACCTCCGTTGTCACACAAAACAAAGCCATGAAAGAGAACATTCTGGACTTACAATCGCGAAGCATGAGGGACAATTTAGTTTTCACAGGCATTCCGGAACAAACCCCAGACGACCCCGAACAATCAGTAAAGGACTTCATGATAAAACAGCTCAAATTACCATCTGAATCTGTACAGGATATCACTTTTCACCGCGTGCATCGGATCAGATCCCAGAACAGCAACAACCGCCACGTCCAATCATCACAAAATTCGAACATTATAAACAAAAAGAACTGGTTCAGAGGCAAGGCAGACAACTCAAAGGCACAAACTACGGACTCAACAATCAATATCCAAAGGACATTCTCGAGCGTCGAAAACATCTCTTCCCAATCCGAAAACAAATGATGAATGAAGGAAAAAAGGCAATCATCACTGTGGACAAACTTTACATAAATGGACAGTTATACCGCGATAAAGACATTACCCCTTGCCTCTTCTGAACTCTTCAGAAATATTAATTTCCCTTCCATAACATGTCTTCTATCAATTTTCTAACTTGGAATGTTCGTGGGATTGGTTCTCAGGCAAAGAAGGTCAAAGTCATGAATCATTTAAATAAACTACAAGCGGACATATGCCTTTTGCAAGAAACACATCTATCAGATGCAGATCAGGATAAAATTAAATCATCAAAATACAATCATTTTTTCTCAGCTCAATATTAAAATGCAAACTCCTCTTTGTTTTGTATTATAAGTAAAAACATCTCATTTATTCATAACACCACTGTTATAGACCCCGGGGGACGTTTTATTATTATAAACATTTCAATCGATAATAGCCCAGTTACAATTGGTAATCTATACGGCCCAAACACAGATGACCCATCTTTTTTCAAAACTTCTTTTCCTCCATTTCAAATCTTTCTAATTGCCCAGTCATAATAGCAGGTGATTTTAATACAGTTCTCAACCCAGCAATAGATAGATCTAGTTTAATAATAAACGCATGTGGCAATCTGCAGAAACCATAAAACAGTTCATGAGTGATTTTGGTCTTGGTGATAGCTGGCGATTACAACACCCAAATACTAAAGAATACTCGTTTTTCTCACCAGTCCATCACTCATATTCCCGCATTGATTTCTTTCTCACCAGTAATTCTATTATATCAAACATTTCAGAATCAAAGATTCATCCAATTGTCATTAGCGACCATGCCCCAGTAACATTAAAATGGAACAGAAGTGAACCTCATAAACCTGCTACCAGATGGCGTTTTAACATCTCTCTCTTGAAAGACCCAGATTTTGACAACTATTTTAAAAGAGAGTGGGCATTCTTTCTAGAAATGAATGACACCCCTGGACTGTCTCCCTCTCTTCTGTGGGAAACAGGAAAAGCAGTACTACGAGGGAAAATAATCTCATACTCCGTTTACAAAAAGAACAAGAAATAGAACTGGAACAGAAAATTAAACAACTTCAAGACATCAGTATAAATAACCCAACAGAAGAAACCCAAAATAAATTAAGAGAATATAAACTTAAATTAAATGCAATAATCAATAAACATACTCAATTCCTGATTCATAGGCTCAGACAAGAAGAATTTCACCATAGTAATAAATCTGGTGAATACTTGGCAAATCAAATAAAACGAAACAAGGAAAAAGCAACAATCTCAGTTATTACAGACCCAGCAGGAAAACTCACCAACTCACCGGAAGAAATTAACCGAATTTTTCAGAATTATTATAGCAAATTATACTCATCAGAAAAAGACCCAAATCAATATGACATCAACTCATTTCTCAACAGTATCAATCTGCCACAACTAAATGAACACCAAAGAAACAGCCTAGAATCACCCATCACACAAGCCGAACGTCTTACAGCACTACAACACATGCCTAATAATAAAGCACCAGGTCCTGATGGATTCCCCGCTGAGTTTTACAAACACTTTTGGTCCACTTTATCACCACTCTTCATCAGAATGTTAAATGAGTCACAACAAAAATTAAAACTCCCAGCTAATATGAATACTGCCACAATTACACTTCTTCTCAAACCCAATAAAGATCCAAAATTACCATCAAGCTACCGTCCCATTTCTCTGATCAATGCTGACATTAAAATCATCGCCAAAGTATTATCTCATAGAATAGAAAAGGTCACACCATCTATAATACACCCAGATCAAACGGGTTTCATTAAAGGTAGATTAGCATCCACCAATACACGCAGATTATTTAACTTAATGTACTATTCTTCAATTCAAAAAGCAAAAGCCATCATAGCCACTCTGGACGCAGAAAAAGCTTTTGATAGGGTCAACTGGAAATTCCTGTTTTCCACATTAGAGAGGTTTGGTTTTGGGGAGTCATTCATTAATTGGATTAAAATTCTATATACATCACCTTCAGCCACTGTCATCACTAATGGACTAACACCACGTAGCTTCACACTGCACCGGGGCACTAGACAAGGATGCCCACTCTCTCCCTCATTATTCACCATTTTTATCGAACCGTTAGCAGCAGCCATCCGCCAAAACAGCTACATTAAAGGAGTTCAAACACTAAACATACAGCACAAAATCAGTCTTTATGTAGATGACATATTACTATATTTACAAGATCCCTCTTCATCATTACAAGAAACAATTAAACTTATTGATTCATTTTCTCACATTTCTGAATATTCAGTCAACTGGAGTAAATCTTCTATTCTCTCATTAAATCACAATAGCTTGGATGTGACATCCCAGACATCACCTATCCCTCTATGCACCAATCACATCACATATTTAGGCATTAATATTTCCCCCAGGCTGTCAGAGCTGGTTAGTCTAAATTTCACCCCATTACTCAAAACAATAAATGATGATCTTCAACGCTGGATGAAATTACCATTATGGGCAGAATATCGGTAATCAAAATGACTATACTCCCTAAACTAAATTATTTATTCTCAATGATCCCAACACAACCCACCCTCGCCTGGTTTAAATCTTTAGACTCAAGTATTACCAAAATTTACTGGAAAAATAAGACCCCAAGAATTAAACTATCTACTCTACAGAAACCAAAAACACAAGGAGGATTGGAAGCACCACATTTCTACCACTACTCTCTGGCTAATCAGCTTTAACAGATATACAAATGGATTCACCCAAACTCATCAGAAAACATATGGCTAGATATTGAGCAAACAATCTGTAAGGATATTCTAATTTCAGATTTACCATTCTACAGTCAGACAATCAAAAAACACCCCCGTTTTAAAGCACCAACTATAGCAGCAGCTCTGACAGCCTGGTGGAAATTTCACCAAATAACAAACACTCCTCTTGCTCCATCTAAATACACCTCCATTTGGAATAATCCAGATTATACAGTTAATAAAAAGCCACTTAATTTACACACATGGGCAGAAAAGGGCATCACACAACTCCAACACATCTTTCATAGAAATAATCTGGCCTCATTTTCATATTTGGTCCAGGAATACGGCATCAGGAGTAATAGTTTTTTGGAATATCTACAAATCAAATCATCTATCCAATCAAAAATTAACATTCAAACCATTAATCTAGAACTATCACCTTTAATCTCAGAGTTAATTAATATATCGTCCTCAAAAAAACTACTCTCCAAAATATATAGAATAATATTAAAATCAGACAACACATTAAGTTTACCACATGCTAAGTGGGAATCAGACCTATCTATTGCTCCTGATGCCAATTTCTGGACACAAATCTGCAAAAATATCTACTTTATGACAAAAAATGCCAACTTGCAACTTGTACAATATAAAGTGCTTCACAGATTTCACTTAACCGGACAGAAATTGTTTAAAATGGGATTCACTTCAGAAACATGTTCACATTGCACCCAAAATGAAACAGATACATATGTTCACGCCCTTTGGTATTGTACCCCAATTAAACATTTTTGGGAAAAGGTCATTGAATCACTATCGGTCACTGTGGGATGTCACATCCCAAATTCACCATCAGTTTGTTTACTAGGTGATATATCCATAATCAGTTTAGACAATATAAACAGTCAGTTACTCCTGGTGGCGCTAGCTATCGCCAAGAAAATCCATACATATCGCATCCTGGAAAAATCTACTAATTGATTATATCTCAATGGAAAATCTATCCTGTTCATCTCATAATACAGTAGAATTACACCCCTTCTGGTCATCTCTCATTACCCTCCAGCAGTCATAAATGACTCCCCGCCGTCTCCCTGAGCTATCGCTTCCACTGCCACTTGCCCTGGCTGGTTCTGACTTGCATACCACACTTTTTTTAATGCACAACATATCAGCTGAAAAACACACACACAAAAAGCAGCAGCATCCTTCCCTGGTACCCCCGTTGGGGTGTGACATGGGCTGGGGAATTAAGTTCTGATATGTCGTAGCCACGGTGGGATCGGAGGCACCCCCCAATTATTAAACATTTATTAATTTATAATCCAATATTAATATTATCATTTATACCTGCCCTCTTCGTTGTACTCCAACCCTCCCCAATTTTGATGAAATCATTATTATTATTATCATCATTATGATTAACATTATTATAGTCATTATTGTTGCTAATAACATTTGTTGTCTCTATTATTATTATGACATATGAATGCAAATACAGGAGTTAATCAGAACGGACTCGTAATGTTGGCCATCAGTATGTTTGTTTGTCCAATTGGTTCTACATTTTGGCACATGCAAATATTGTCACCTTATAAACTCAGTGTTTTTTTTTGTTGTTGTTTTTTTTTTCTCTGATTTGTTTTGTTTATTTTTTTCTCTTTGTCTTATATGTTTGGTATATTATGTATTTGGTACATGTAAACATTGTCACATTCTTCAGAAAAAAAAAAAAAAACGTTTTGTAAGAGCCGTGCTTGCAGAAGTTCTGCTTGACTCTCTTCATTACCACTTTCTGGGTCTGATTCTGGCTCAAACTGATACGGCAATATTGACACCATTATTTACATTTGACTGGAGCACATGCAACTGTCGCCCGTGAAGGTTATGGGCGTGAAGTTTCCGGACAATGTGCAGTACGCAGTTTAGCCAATCACAACACACCGGCCCAACTAACCAATCTGAGCCATCGCCTGTTTCTGAGGGAGTGGTTTCAGAGAATCAGGAAGTCAACCGGTCGTTCAAATGACGGAGGAGAAAGCGGCTTACAATAAAAGGTGAAATATATGAAAAATAAGGCGTTTTTTAACAAACGAAACACGAAGACATGTTATATTGCACCCCATAAACACAATCAAGCAAAGAAAAAAAGCAGTAAACCTCCCCTTTAAAGGGGTCATCGGATGCAAAATTCACTTGACATGTTATTTGAACATAAATGTGTTATAAGTGTGGGTATACATCCATCCTGTAATGATAAAAATCCACCCAGTGTTTTTTTTTTTTTTTGAATCCCTATGTTAAAGTCCCCTTTCTCAAATCAGGCTGTTCTGAAATTCCTTTCAGAATGACGTAGTTCTGCACAGACCCCTCCCATGATGACAAGATCGCTTTACCTTAGACCCACCCTGAGTGAGCTGAGAGCTGTCCGACATTGTGTCGACTCCGGTGCAAGGGAAAGACAAGATGTCTCTGATTAAGCGATTGAGGTGTTTTGTTGTTGGATGTAATAATGAATATAGCAGTCGTCATTTACTCCCGACATCTGAGCCGCTGAAGACGCAGAGGATTAAGGTTACTTTCGTTTTTGAAGGGAATGCTCTAATCCTCGATCTACATAAATGCATCTATGTCCGCGTGAATCATTTGTGATCCAGCTTCATCTACAGAAAAAATGAGTATAAAGGTTTTTTATGAATCCTTGCAAATCATCTTAGTTATCCAGTTTCGCGGCTGAAGTTTACAGTCTGCTCGTCACTCCAGGGAAGAGAGGGGCGGGGTCAGCAGAGCTCATTATCATTTAAGGCAACACAGACTAGAATGGCTTGATGAAAACAGCTGATTTTGACAGGGGGGAAAGGGTGTTTTTTACACTATGAAATTTTAACAAAAGTATGTTATACATTTTTCATTAAGACCATAAACAATCATATCAACTTGCGGAAAATGGGCTTCTGATGACCCCTTTAATGTACCAGCTTGAGCAGTGTAGGAAATATGTAAAATAACTAAAGAGAGTGTAAACATGTAGGAGTGTGTAAAGGAGCAGGAGTTTTACTGTGAGATTGATGCCTCCTCCAGAGAGTGACGATCACTGACAGAATCACAGTGAAGATCAGAAGAAGAAGCAGAGACACACTGATGATCAGAGAAGAGCCTGAACACACCAGAGATTCACTCAGTCACTCTGAAGATCTAAACTGACCGACTGACAGAAATATGGGAGTTTGTACCTGTTACAGGAGACACAGATGATTCAGCTGATGAGAAAGATGGTGGTAATAATGATGACGACGATGTAGATATTCTGTGAGTGTTTGCCTCTGAAACACAGGAAAGCCAGTGTCAGTGAGATGCGGGTATTTTCTCACTCACTCGTACTTCACTTCCTTTTAAAGATGCTGATTCTTTTCACACATTACTGAACCATCAGACATGTTTCCTGACACACAAACCACAAACTGCCAACTTAAAATAAAAGCATAGGAGATGCTGGTTTGTGTTTGATCAGCACTGACATGTAACGCTGACGAGGTACAAGACTGATGAAATGACTCAGAGAACTGCTAAAAACTGCACTAATACTGCATCCAGATGAGCAGACTTTATCAAGTTAAAAAATAAATAAATAAATACTACAGCGATACTGTGTCCAAATGACAGACTAATGCTGCAGCACCAAACACTGCAGTAACACCAAAACAGAAAACTACAAACTGCTGCTGCTTTCAAACTGAGTCCAGATCTGCAGATACTGAACATTTAAAGAATGAAATGAAGAATAAAACACAAACACTGTCCAAACTCTGTGTGCAGTTTCTCATTGAGCAGAACAGCATTATTCTACACAAAACTACACTTTCAACTGCAGTCATGAGCAATTATAAGGAAACTTCCTCTTTTTAACTGTGGTTTGTGGTTTTTCTCTGTTAAACAGACAGAACATCTAAAATGAACCTGCTGGTAAACCTGTGTGAACAGAATCAGGTCTCTTAAAACATCAGAGATCACTTTCTTTGAACAGTCAGGAAACATGATTCAAGACACACTGTGATCTGCTGAATGGAAGCTAGCTGTGACTTCATTCTGATGAATATGAGTGAGAAAGTCATCTGAACCTGTAACGCTGATGAGGACTCGTGTGATGAAGCTCTTGTGTCCTTGATCAGACTGAACTCCACACCAGTATTCAGCTGAATGTTGTCGAGTCACATGACTGATGGTTCCCGTCAGGAGCTGCTGCTCTCTGTCATCATACAGCTGGATCTGTCCCTCAGCGCTCCATCTTCTGCTCTCCTCCACAGACGTCTCTTCAGCACAGAGATCAGATCCAGATCTCCTGCAGACAAACTTCACATCAGCACTGTGGGATTGTGGGTATTTGCAGCTGATGTTCACAGATGCTCCTGCAGCAGCTGAGAGACTGATGCTCTTCTCACAACAATCAGCTGTTTGAGAGTCAAATCAAGTTCACATTAAACAACAGATTCATCAGTTCACACAGAAACAAATGCATGAGTGAATGAAAGCAGCTCACCGTCACTGATGTTCAGGTGAAACTCAGAGAAGAAACTGTAGTCTTCAGAAGCTTCGACTATAATCTTATATTCTCCAGAATCGTTCACATTCAGTTCTCTGATAAACATGTAAGAGACGAGCAGATCTGTCGTCTCGAACAGAGAATCGGTCATGTGTCCATTCTGCTGCTCTGTTAGTGTTTATTAGAGGAAAACATTGATGTTCTCCAGTTTTACAGATGTATTTCTCATGATTCTTGTATTTCATCTCATATTTGTAGTTTATAATGACATTTCCTCCTGAATATCCCGTCACAGCACTGATCTCTTGACCTGTTGAACACAAACTCAGATATCAGTGTGAAGATGATGATGTTCTTGATGAAGAATGACATTTCATCTTCTTTCATTTCCTCTTCATCACTGTATTTATACATTTGTTCTTTATCTTTGATCATTTGTCATTTTGTATTTAATTAAGACATCTGGTTGCTTACTCATTTTATGTGTAAATTTATACTGCAAGAAAAAAAAAAGTCCTGTTATTGATTTTCTGATGTTTTTTTAGAGGATTACATGTACCCTACAAACCACAGTAATTACAGTCAGTGTTGAATGTGTTGATGTTGTGGAGATCATCATGAGTTTGAGGGTCTCAGTTACTCACACTGAAGTGAAGCTGAATGTTTTAACAGGTAAGGATCTTTACTGAGATGGATATCACACTGGTATCACACTGCACACTGGTATGTCCCAGAATCCTGTTCACTCAGATCTCTGAAGGTCACATTGAAAACTGCTGCTCTTGTGTCGTCATACAGAGATAATCTTCCAGAATCAACCCATTTATCTTTCTCTTTAGTCTTGATGAGGTCGACACAGCCTGGACTCTGTCGTCTACAAAAATACTTCACTTTGTCTGTATATTTTCTATCATATCTGCATGTGATGCTGACTCCTCCTCCTGAATATCCCGTCACACTGATGGCGCTCAACACACCTACAACAAACCAGCATTAAAACACTTTAATATATTTATGAGACTATACAGAAATGAGTTTTCTTCAACTTTTTAACATCAAAATGAACTGAAGTTAAAGTCTCTGTTGTGTTTTTAGTGATTTACTGTGAGTTCAGATTCTCACCAGGAATCATCAGCAGAGTGAAAGTCCAGATGATCTTCATTCTTCTCTCTTATTCAATGATCTTCTCTGTTGTTATTCAGTTCTTCTGAAGCTCTCGATGTGTGTTCAGATGAGTTCTGAGTGTTTCTTTCCTGGTTACATGTTTAACATGAACTGATGAATGTGACAGAGACACCCACTTCCTCTGAGAGAGAGAGAGGTCTGACAGAACTTTATTTGAAAAACATTTTATAACAATCTTCACATTAACTCACATAATATAAAATTTTAAAATTCAAACCTAAATGTCCATCATGAACCGTACACAAAACATCATTAACACACCACATGTCATTGAAAACCATCTCATTGTTTACAAGACTATAGTATGCAAATTTTATTTTTAGTCTACCAGCTACTAATTTCATGAACATCACTTCACCATTAGTACTATTAAACTGTAAGCCTTGATTTTTTTCTGGTTTTCCATATTGCCAGTTTTGCAGTTCCTAGTTCCTTACATCTTCCTTCTTTCTAAAAAAATATATTTTATATTAATAAAATATTTTAATTATAATTATATCACACCCCCTATAAAAACTTGTTCTGAGAATTCTTCACCAAAAGCTTGAAACAATCTATTAAGAAACTCAAAAATACTTTCCAATCATTTACATTTTAAAAACAAATGCTCTAAATTCTCTTCCTTTCCACAAAACCTACATCCCACCCCTACTGCTGGGATTAGGTGGCTACATGTTTGTCCGTTGCTATTGCCTCTTGAAGAATCCTCCATTGTAGATCTGCTGTTCGCTTCTCCACCGGTGGTTAATACAGGGTTCTCCACCTGTCTCTCACCAGAAATTCTGGCTTCAACAGATATGGCCACTTTGAGATCTTTTGTCCTTTGATGGAATCTTGATGCAAAACTTTGACTGTAGCATTATATATGGCTTTCTTTGATGTAATTTCAAACAAGTCCAGCCGTGGAGTTTCAAAAGATAAAATTGAACCTATTAGTTCATCCTCTTGCCTTTCGCGGATGATGGTGTAATGAGGAGTCAAAGGCGAGCGGATCCATTTGCAGTATTTTATTAAGATCAGTATAACCAGCAGACAGGGGTCGATCAACAGCGTCTTGGATAACACAGAGAACCAGAATCATAAACGTTTACCAGGCTTGGGTCGGGGCAGGCGGCAGGCAAGAATTAGGTCAGAGCAAACAATCAACGGGGCAGGTGGCAGAGAATTCCAGAGGTCAAGGCAGTCCAGGATCAAACACGGAATAACAGTCAAAGTAAAACGCTCAGAAATGTCAGACTGGCTAAACAAGACTTCGCCCCGAACTGAAGGTGTGAGTGGCTTATATGCAGGTCTGTGAATGATGTGCAGGTGTGATTGCTGATGGGAAGCAGGTGTGACTGTGAGATCAGGTGATCGTGTAATGCAGTGACTGATGGGAAATGTAGTCCGTGTGATGCAACAGTCAGTGTAGTGCTCATGTCCAAATGATGAAGGGTGACATCTAGTGGTTGATGGGTGAATGGTCCTGGACCGGATCATGACAGATGGCAGCAACTCTTATTTTTGGAAAGTCAAGTTCACTTCTCATGACTGATGGAAATCGTTGTCCAATATTTTTTCTATAGCCACTTGGTAATACATTTACAATTTCTTCCACCAGTTTTTCAGTCAAGCGCGAGGACTTTAAACCTGTTACTTCTTTCAGAGTTTCCACTGATTCCCATCGGTCGTTTTTCAAGAGTTGCCCCAGCTTCACAATATCATGTCTTTGTAAACATGCACACACACTTACGGATGACAAAAGTCTTGTCTGGACATTGGGTTAAAAAACAACGGTTCCTCCTGTATCCAACTCCCTGGTTCGTCAACATCTCTTTCCAATTTTGGAGGTCCTTGCAAACTTTTCCACTGACCAATAAGAAGTCCCTCACTTTTTCCCCAATTTACCCTTGCTGATTATGCTCTCTCATATTGTCCAATAGCTTCAATTAAAATATTAACATAATTTAGATAAAAAATAAAAACAGTAACATCATCAGCATAAGCTGATATTGATATTCTGTACATATTATTTACATCAGGAAAATAAATTCCACTGAGATTCCTTCTTAGTCTGCACAACAGTGGCTCAGTAACAAGGCTAAATAATTGTCCTGAAAGTGGACAACCTTGCCTAATTCCTTTTAATACAGGTACTGGTGCACTCAACCCTCCACCAGCTTTCACAATCACAAAGTCTCAGCACCATACAAGTCTGTATAAAAGTTAACTGCCAGTTTCCTTATTTCCACTGGGTCAGATGTTATGTCCCCATCAGCTCGGCGAAGATGATACATTTGCTTTTGTTGGACACGCTTCCTTTCAAGATTAAAGAAATATGAAAGCATCCATGTCTTTAATGGAACAACTCCTTGCTCTTATTAATGCTCCCTTCACTTGTTCTTGTAATAATGAACCAAGTTCCTTCTTTTTTGTTTCAGATGCTCATTTTGTGCATTTCCATCATTGTTATTATTCACAAGCATATTCTCCACAGCTTGTATATCTCTTTGAAGTTTTGTTATAGCTGTTTTCATGACATAAGTAGAATGTGAACTATAATTTTGACAAAAGATTCTTATATTTGCTTTAACAACCTCCCACCACATACACAAAGGAATCTTTTTTTTAACTTCCAGTCATTCCAAAAGAATTTAAAATTTTCACAAAATAAAACATCCCGCAATATTAAAATGCCAAAAATAATTTGGTTTAACGTTCTTCTCATGTTCAAACCAAACAATATCAAATGATGATCGGAAAAACCAACAGGTAAAATAGAAACATCCGTAATTTTATTATTCCATTCTTTACGTATATAAAATCTATCTAATCTAGCTCCACTAACCCCACTATTAAATACTTTAAGCCAGGTATACTGTTTAATTCCTATATTTCTTCTTCTCCAAATATCTATTAATTCAAACTCTTTTAAAATATTTGACAGTACAACACTTGATTCATGATGGGGTTCTTCTCCATTTCTTTCAACAATAAATTCAACAGTACAATTCCAATCACCTCCAATGATGGTGCAAACATTGTAATCAATTTTCTGAAAAGCATTCCTTAACTTTAAAAAATATCTCACATGCTCAGGTCCATTATTTGGTGCATAAACATTTATCAATACAAACACAGATCCCTCATATTCCACCTTTAACAACAACATTCTTCCTTTTACTATTTATTCTACAACCAAAATATTAACATTAATTTCTTTAGAAAACAGAATGGCTATGCCAACACTTGTATTTGTCCCGTGACATAAAACACTTTTTCCTTCCCACCATTTATTCCATTCAGATTCATTATCTAAATTAGTGTGTTTCTTGTAAGAAAACCACATTTATCTTTTTAATACTAAATAATTCTGATACCATTGCCAATTTATTTCCATCTCTACCCCCATTTATAATTAAAGAGCCCACCCTCAACAGCTCCATAGAAAGGAAAAAATCTAAAGAAGACAGAAAAAGAATAGAAAGGTAGAAACAAATATTTACCCCAAGTGACTTAAACATTTGATTTGTTTTGTGAGGCATTTACTTTGTCCTTTCTCAACTTTGTTAACATCTTCTTTAGCCTGAACATTTTCTGTTTACTTAAGGCCTCATAGCTAACATTTTTCTGCAACAATTTCACTGTATGGATAAATTTATCTACATCAGGAAAAAAAAAATCTTTAACTTCAATATTACCGAAGGTTACATCCAGAAAATAATTAATATCTTGCAATGTATAAACATCTTCCATACTTCCACACTGTGATCCAATGTCAGATATCTCAGAGAACGTATCATCATCATCATCATCATCATCTCTCATTCCCAAATCAACATCAGTACACATTTCACCAGAATTAGACATTTCAGAATTTCCATTAGAAGCCCTTTCGGCACTAACCGTAGCTGCATCATCATTCGTTACACTATTACCATCCAATTTAGAATCATCCTGATTTCTACCAGAATCAACCATTTCATTAACATCCTCAGTCTGACTTTCAATCAAGCCATCACTAACAGTGTTTCTCTGTGATGCAGCTTGAGGCTGCACGACCTCAGAAGCTGACTTACTTCTCTCACCAGCAGCAGAAGTGCTAGGCCTAACTAACACTTCACTAACCTGGGCCTTATGTGTACATGCATGCCTTTTATGCCCGATGTCCCCACACTCAAAACATTCATGCTTCCAGTGCTCGCATACATAAGTAATAGCATACGCTTTCCTTTCATGCAAGACTCTGAACAAAATATCCAACTCTGATTCATTCAAGAACATAAACACCTGTCGCCAAAAATACATAACATGTTTCAGGGCAACATATTTACACCCCAGTAGAATCATCTTAATCTCACTAGCCAATTTACCATATCTCATTAAAGCCTTCTTGATTTCATCATTCCAAATAAAAGGAGGAACATTGGATATCGTAACTCGTCGGAGTAACAAGCGGTGAAACTATAAGAAAATCGCCACTTACCACAATTCCATCGCTTACCATCCGGTTAACTATATCTTCCTTCTTGACAAAAACCACTTCTGCTTTATTTATCCTGGATGCCGAAGTAATGTTTTCATATCCAACTTTTTCTCCAATTGCTAACAGCATGTCTTCAACAGTGACTCCTTGCGCCAGTACACACCTGATTTAAAAAATATATATATTTTATTAGAACTACAACAAAGAAAAATATACAATTATATCAAGACATCCAAATAAAAAAATAATAAAATAAACGTGGATTTACAGCCTACATTACAGATATAAATATACATTTTGAAAAGAATACAAAAAAAAAGAGCAACTAAATGTCAATAATCCAAAGACAGCATATATGAGATCATTTTTCAATTAAATTCAGTTCTTTAGCAAATAGAATTGTATCTTTACATTTTTTACTATCAATAAACTGAAGAGAATCCATATATGAATGTACATCAATCATAAAAAACCTTCAAACAAGGTTTAGAATTATTTATTTTACTTTTATGGATATGAAACTTACCAACTAAAATCATAAGATTCTGCATAAAGTTAACAGATGTACTTTTTGATTCAAAATAAAATAAAACATCTTTTGAAGTCAAATCACAGCTATAACCAGTTTTCTCTTGGACATGCAAGGATAAGTCTCCACAAAACTTTTTTAGAATAGTAACATTCTTAAAAAAGATGTACCAATTTTTCTGGCTGAGCTGAACAAAATTTGCAGTTTCCATCAATAACCATACATTTTGACAGTGTATAATTATTAACATAAATGTTATGAAGGATTTTCAAATGTAATTCCCTAAATTTGTTAGAAATACAGAATCAATAAGCTTTTTTCCACATAATATCTGTGAAGCAAACATTCCAGAAAAATTTCCCTCTAGACTTTAGGGATCTATATTTATAAAAACAGTCTGATAAATTTATTTGTACACTTTTTACTATTAATGTCAACCCCATTTAAACAAAGTACAGGTTCAGATGGACAAATATTATATGACAACATATGACTTCTCATTAACATCAGTAGACCTGTGGGGATGGCTTTCATTACAGAATTATATTCTTTATATTTAATAGGAAATAACCATTTGTTCATGACATTTTCATAAGAAAGCAAATGAGCTGATTGGTTTAAAATGTCAGATAAAAAATAAATACCTTTATCCATCCAGCTTTATAAATAAAGAGATTTCCAGTTAACTGTAATATAAGCATTATTCCACAGGATTACTTTATGTGGGGAAAAGTTGTGTACATAGCATATCTTCCAAGCCTCAAGAGCTTGTTGATGGAAATTGGACAATGCCACAGGTAATTTATTAACGGAGTAATCACACAGTAACAAGAAACGCAATCCTCCAACCTTTTTAAAAATGTTATATGGTATAAAAAAACCATATTGAGTCTGATTTAAGTAAGCAGTTTCTAAGCCATTTTACTTTAACCCCTTAACTGTCACCCCCATTTTTGAAAATTTCACGAGAAAGTGCACTATACAAACTTAAATTATTATAATTAATGAACGCTTTTGAATACAGACCTAAGGTTGGCCTCTTTTTAAATAAGACAATTAGCAGATTACTACAGAAGTGAAATCATTTAGTAAAATTAAAGTATTCAAAAGTTATAGAAGTTTAAAGGTATAATTTCAATAAATAAAAAATCCAAAAGTTCAAATCCGCCTTCATTTCTTGGCCCTTGAAGAATTTCCTTTCTTAAATGATGATGCTTATTCCTCCAAACAAATTGTGTAAGCAAATCATTATTATTATTATTATTTTTTTACAAGTAAAATCTTGAACAAAAAGAGATAATGCTGGATAAATAAATCTAGATACCCCTTCTACTTTGGTCAATAGAACTATAATAGTCAAATATCTTTGAAGCCAATTATTAAATATACTTTGAGCCTTTTTTAGTTTACGGGGAAAATTTTATTATTGCCTCTCTGCTAGATTCTTTGTAATACTTATTCCTAAATATTTTATCTAATTTTTTATTGGAATATTGCACAAAAGTTTTTTGTTTGAATCATAAAGGCACATTATTTCACATTTCGTCAAATTTAGCATTAATCCAGAAGCACCAGAGAATTCATTTACTAACTGCAGAGTTGCGGGCAACTGTTCTTTATCTCTTAAAAATAGAACAGTATTATCTGCAAGCTGAGATAATCTAATTTCTTTACTAAAGATAGTTTTTCCTTGAACAGTTTGAGAGTTCAGGATTTTGATGGAAAGAAACTCTTCAACTATAAGAATCAAAGAAGGGGATATAGGACAAACTTGACGCACTCCTCTACAAATAGGAAATATTTTAGAAGTATTTGGATATAAGTTAATGGAGCTATTAATACCTTTATGAAACACCTCTATAACAGAGATAAATCTCTCCCCAAAACCCAAAAACTTTAAAGCCCTGAACATAAATTGATACTCGATTGTATCAAATGCTTTGTGGAAATCTAAAAAGACCATTAAAGCCTCTGACTCCACCAAATTTGAATAATCTAACAAATCCAAAATTAGTCTAATGTTCCAGTTTATGTGTCGACCAGCCATAAATCCCGTTTGACACTCACTAATGATTTCATTTAGACCTTTTTTTAAGCGATTTGCATAAATATGAGATAATAATTTATAATTTACATTCAATAATGTTATAGGACTCCAGTTGTCTAAAATCCAATGATCTTCATCAGGTTTAGGCAGTAGGGTGATTAATCCTTGTTTCATAGAAGTTGATAGTTAATTAGTTTCAGCACATTCCTTATACATCTCAAATAAAGGATTTTCAATTATATCCCAGAAACAAAGATAAAACTCCACTGAAAGACCATCTGTACCTGGCGACTTATTTTTTTTCATTGAACGGATAGCTGTGACCATCTCATATTTTCTTAGTTCTTCATCACAAAGGTCTTTAAATTGAGCTGAAATAGGTGAGACAAATAGCTTAACTGACTCAAAAAAATATATATAAAAAAAATAAATAGAACATTTAGCTATTTCAAATACAGATTTATATAACTGGGAATTAAAGGATTCTACATAATTTGAAATTAATTTTGGATTTGAAGTAATTACATCATCAATTTTGAGAGAGGAGATCATTTGTCTTTTATAGTGTCGTTTTTCTAGCGAAAAAAAAAAGCTCGTATTTTTTTTATCCTTTCTCTAACTACTTAGCTCTTGAACGAATAAATGCGCCTTTTACTGTATCAATATATATTTGATCAATCTGAGTTTTAATAGTCTCCAGTTTAACTTTTTCATCCTCTGTAAGGTTATCTTTTTTCAAATAAATGTCTAATTCTGTCATAAGTGCCTGTTCCTTATTCAAACTATTATGTTTTGCTTGTTTACTAAAGTGAATAACTGACTGTCTAACTTTAAACTTGAATAACTCCCGTTTCTTAATATATGTTAATTGCTTATTTCTAAAAATATGTTGTGCATTTTCTCTAACCTGATTAGCAAAACTCTCATTACTTAGCAGGTTGTTACTTAACTTCCAATATCCTCTTAAACTATTATTTTTAATTTTACAACCAGAAAGTGCCAAAACAACTATTTTATGATCTGAAAGGGGTGCATAAGAATATGCAGCTTCTGTTACATATTGGACACAATCAGGGCCGACCAACCATAGGTCAATCCTTGATTGTAAGGATCTAGAGGAAATACTCCAAGAGTAACATTTTTCATTAAAATTTAAGAATCTCCAAATATTCACAACAGACAAATGGGAAGACAAAAAAGTAGTAAATTTAAACTTTGAAGAGGTTGACGTATGTGGAGGGAAACAATCTAAAAAGTCATCTGGGGCATCATTAAAGTCACCACCCATTATCAAAAGGACACCTTGATATTTCTTCATTAACACTGATATAGAATGGGTGACCTCCATGGACATATCCTTGGCTTGGACAGAAGAATTTTACTGTAGGGGAATTTACAGTAAAGACCCTCGGACCAGGTGTGTTGAATAAAGACCAGAAGTCAAGAGATTCGATCAAAAATGAAGAAAATTTACTGAAGATAGTTTGCAGTTTCATCAGCAGAAGTCAGCTTCAAGACTCACAATCGAGTTCGTAGGCCGCTCTGCGTACAATTCAAAAACACCAGCAATTACACCCTAACAGAGGTTGCTAATTGCGTCAATGCATAAGTCATCAAAATTCTGATAGGTTCTAAAACCTAGATAAACTTAGACAATCTCCACATATGGACGTAAATGCTTCAAACATATCTCCATCAGATTGGGCAGACGTCAGCGATCAGGGATCATACAAGATAGGTGTCTTCCGGACACCCATTTTTGGTCAGGATGGTGGCAGCTGACAGAGACAGTCTTCTAACACACACAGAGAGAGCTACCAGCACACATACATACACACAGAGCACTTATCAGAACTTCAAGGCTGCCTTGCCTTCGTTACACACACACACTATGAAGTCATCATCTTAGAGAGTAGAAGTACAGCATAAAGCAGGATTATTTAATATCTCATAAGCGCACATAAGGTTACACATTTCACTCTTGCCATAACTTGATTAATAGTCAAACAAGAAATAATATATAATATCAATATGAAGGATATGACAGCTCGGCATCCACTCCTTCAGTCCCCCGTTTTAGACCAATGTGGGGTCCCATCCCACGTCTGGTCTACTAAATGAGGTCATGCTAATAGCGCAGGCTGTTGGTCATCTTAAGCAGGTGCATATACTTAACATTTCTGGTACTGTCTAACATTTCTAGTAATAAACACATTATTTCGTACAAAATACTTCCCATATACATTCATCAACTTACTTAATCCCACTATTTCTGCACTTGCACTAGTCTTTCTTCACATAAAAATGTATGCCTTTTCCAGTGAAAAAAAAACGGGGGACTAAAAATAAGACCGATAAGTTACTGGTCATAGAACAAGCAGCAATACAACTGTTTAATTATTCAAAATCGTTACTTCTATAGCTCAGGGTCTAATATGATTTTAGAGGCTTCATGTCTCTTCAACAATATAGCTCCTAGATTGTTATTAAGTCTTTTTACAATCTTTTATTTCTTAAATGTATTGGGCAGTTGAAACATTTAACTACTCATTGCCAATTAACTAACAATTGCCCTCTTAATGTATACAATCTGAATTTCTTGTAACATGTCCTTTAACATCACAGTGATTTTCAACTCAAACACTGTGCTTTACTATAAATCACTTATGACACAGGCTCAGATAACAGCATTTAGCTGACTTTGAATGAGAGAGAAAACTGAGGGATTCAGGACTGGTAGCAATGCATTTTCATTAACTTTCAACATAATTTCATTGTACTATCATTTTACTCTAGCCCAGCTTGTCAGAAATGACATGCATTTCCAAATAAACATTTATTTTTACTTTATTTTTGCAACTAAAAGGTTTCTTCAAAGTTAGTTATTTTGCAGTCCTTGTCAGTACATTGTACATCAACATGTATTTTATTAATTCCCTTAATTCTGGCCATGGCTTTGGAATTTCAACAATGGTTTTAAATCTTTCAGGAGTTATCTGACCCAGATATGTTACTTCGGGTCATGCTAGCATGCTTTCTTCAAAGTTAACTTTGAAACCCCCGTTTATGTTACTTGTTTACAACATTATCAGCTCATCATTTTTCACTAGAAATGGGCATTTGGCTATGATGCTGAGTGGCTAAATTTTTACAATCCGACAGTAAAATTACTCTTTTGCCCAAACATCAGTAAATATACAAATTACTAATTTTTCACTCAGAACATGTCTCTGTTACTTTTACAGCTTAAACCAGAGTCATGGTGGGGGCCAGCATGAGATAAAAACAACCGTTTCATTGCAGTCAAACGCAATCTTATCTTCTAAAGCAAAACATAAGCTTCTAAGTTTTTCCTAAATGCTACTGCCAATTTTTGTGCCTACACAGTCTTTTAATCAACCCAGAATTCTGTTCAGTATATTATTAGAGAATCAGATTAAATTATCAATCATTTACTTCTGGGATTATTTTTAACAAATAGCCATTTTACACATCTGAAGATAGGCACATGCATTTAGAAATTTGTATCTTTCTGGTTCTCTTTTTTTTTTTTTTTTTAAGCCAGTCAAGTTTTTGTTTTAACTTTCCAATCAGAATCAAAGCCCAGACTCATCATTCTTTCAATTAATTCAGAGAACATTTTTAAGGTCAGAGCTTCAGAGCCGAGCTGTTTACAGCATTTGCTCTCTTCCGTTTCATTATTTCTATCAGGGCTGAGCAAGTTACCTAATTTTTCAGCCATAATTCTAGCACAGTTGAAAACCAAAACAGATTATAGCAGCAAGAGATTGAGGCGGCAATCTTACCAACAGCACTTGACTTCTGCGTGATGAAACTGCAAAGTATATTCCAGAATTTCCATATACCGGTCCAATCCAATTAGGGTCATGAAAACAAAATTTTAGCTCTTTCGGGATTGTTCCTGATGCATCCCAGATCAATCAATCCTTGCCGTAACTTATATATATGGATATGAGTATTTATTCTTCAACTATTATTATTTTTAACACTAATTTTGGTTACTCTTTTCCCTAACCAACTGACCTGACCTGATCGCTAAACTTGGGGCGCCCCTGTCTGAGACGGAAGGAATAGAGAGTTGGTTGAGCGATTTACGACTAGAACCCCCCTTCTAGCGTCTTACATTCTCTCTGTATTTCATATACCTTCACACAAATGCCCTTTCTGGCTTTTATGGCTCTCAGTGCCACAAAATGCACTATCTGGCCTTTACGGCTCTCAGTGCCACACAAATAGAGAATGCGTTTTGTCCACCCCCCGGACTGTACCTTTTCCCCTCACGGAAAGTACTTCAAATTGTGGTGCACACCTCTCAACTCCAAGTCCACTTCTAAGACCTATCAGTGTGCACCTGTACACCTTTTCTACATACACAAGGTAACTTAGCATTACAGGTGTACCTCATTCTTATGACCTTTACCCAAAACAAATTCATACAAAAGTCTGGTGTCCCTCACTCACGTCTGAGTGAGTATCGCTCTCCCTTCTCCCATACTCCCTCCGCCACAGACACTCCCTAACCAAGAATAATTTTTAAAGATAAAATCTTTCTTTCCTACCTTTCTTTGTTTCATTGATTGATCAGGGATGTCACCGAAAAACGATTGCCTTTTTCATCCTACATCCTACAGTTTCATCCTCCACCATTACTGTAGGGGAATTTACAGTAAAGACCCTCGGACCAGGTGTGTTGAATAAAGACCAGAAGTCAAGAGATTCGATCAAAAATGAAGAAAATTTACTGAAGATAGTTTGCAGTTTCATCAGCAGAAGTCAGCTTCAAGACTCACAATCGAGTTCGTAGGCCGCTCTGCGTACAATTCAAAAACACCAGCAATTATACCCTAACAGAGGTTGCCAATTGCGTCAATGCATAAGTCATCAAAATTCTGATAGGTTCTAAAACCTAGATAAACTTAGACAATCTCCACATATGGACGTAAATGCTTCAAACATATCTCCATCAGATTGGGCAGACGTCAGCGATCAGGGATCATACAAGATAGGTGTCTTCCGGACACCCATTTTTGGTCAGGATGGTGGCAGCTGACAGAGACAGTCTTCTAACACACAGAGAGAGAGCTACCAGCACACATACATACACACAGAGCACTTATCAGAACTTCAAGGCTGCCTTGCCTTCGTTACACACACACACTATGAAGTCATCATCTTAGAGAGTAGAAGTACAGCATAAAGCAGGATTCTTTAATATCTCATAAGCGCACATAAGGTTACACATTTCACTCTTGCCATAACTTGATTAATAGTCAAACAAGAAATAATATATAATATCAATATGAAGGATATGGCAGCTCGGCATCCACTCCTTCAATATCCATAAACATTACCTAAAACAAAAACGGAATTTTCAAACTTAATAACTATAAGTAACCATCTACCTTCTGTTGAAAGAACCGATTCTAGAACGTCCCCTTTAAACTTATTTAAAATAATAGCGACACCTGCCGAATAGTGAGAAGCACGACAACAAAAGATTTGATCTGCCCACTGAGATCGCCACCAATTAACATCAGTTTTTCTCCATCTATAAAGGCATCTGCTCCACGGAAGTAGGCTCTCTTCCCCTCTTCTCTCGCCACTTTTATCTTTGGCCATAGCAGCCTCCTCGGTTGTCTAAAATTTGCTCTTTAGTTATGAAACATCATATAGGTGAATTATATCATAAAACTCACCACTTGTTGAGTTTTACACCATATTTTTTTGTTTAAATTACCCTTTTACTCCTTAAGTGAATCTGGTCTCCACAGAGACATCAGGAGACACATGTCAAACACATCAGATCGAAGCGAAAGTGAAACAAATAAAGGTAAAATGAAAGTGTTGAGTCCACACTCAAAAAAATTATTTGGTCTAAATTGACATTTTATGTAATTCAATTGCATAACAATTTTCCATCCATTTAGATTACATAGTTTTAACATAAACAAATCAATAAACTTAATATGATTCATATCCATCAGTCATACGTGAATGAAACAGGTAAGATTTATGTAATAATTCAAAGCAAAGTCCCCACACTGCTCAGTGTTCATGTGTTTCCACACTACAGAGTGTTCAAGTAGCATTGAAGCAGTGCTGGAGTTAAGAAGATAATTATGTAATGATTGATCATTAATGATGAACAGCTGCTGTTATCAAGAAGAATCACCAAAGAAAAGAGAAACACAAGAACTACAACTGACTTCAGCCACAGTCGAAGATGAAATCAACTGAAATAAAAGAAGACTCGCAAGATCTGATTAAACAACTCCACATACAGCATCAGATTGACCAGATTCACTTTATTTCTGTCAGACTTCTAGAGAAGCTCTTATTGAGAATTAACAGAGGTTTAGATGCTTTATTGTTTTGTTTGAAATCACCATCAAAGAGACCAGTGTTTACTTTTGTTGGGCTCTGGGCTCTTGACCCTTGCCGTGTTGGTGTTAATATCACACTGGTTGCTTTAACTGTGTGTTTATATAAAACACACTTAGCTCAGCCAACAAAGCTAAAGAAGAAAAAGAGTTGTGGGCAAATCCAACATCTGATTGTATGGATGTAGTACTGCTTTAGATTTTTTTATATAGCTTCAGATCTAGTAGTCTTGTAAAATCAGATAATTTAAATAGTTTACAAATCACTTTGTGCACAAAAAGTTTTCATTGGTAACAATGTAAAGACCACAGACATCAAGAATCAGCGTATGAATCTCAACAATGGTGAAAGTCAACAAAATGCTTCATGTTGCAATGTATGCTGGGTACCAGCATAGTACAAGACTCTCCCATGTATGTCTGTGGTCTTTGTATTGCTACAGATGAAAACTTTATGTGCACAAAGTGATTTGTACATTATTCAAATGATCAGATATTTGCAATACTGCAGGATATGAAGCTACGAAAATATCTAAAACAGTATAATGTCTATATAATCAGAAATTGGACTTGAAATGAGGTCAGTGGATCATCTACCCACAACTCTTTTTCATTTGGCTTCGCTGGTTAAACTAAGTGTGTTTTAAATGATCCCACAATTAAAGCAACCAGTGTAATATTAACACCAAAATGTCAAGGGTCAAGAGCCCAATAAAAGGAAACACTGGTCTCTTTGATGGTGATTTCAAACAAAACAATAACGCATCTAGTTCTTGTGTTTCTCTTTCCTTCTGTGATTCTTCTTGATAACAGCAGCTGTTCATCATTAATGATCAATCATCACATAATTATCTTCTTAACTCCAGCACTGCTTCAATTCTACTTGAACACTCTGTAGTGTGGAAACACATGAACACTGAGCAGTGTGGGGACTTTGCTTTGAATTATTACATAAATCTTACCTGTTTCATTCACGTATGACTGATGCATATGACTCACATTAAGTTTATTGATTTGTTTATGTTAAAACTATGTAATCTAAATGGATGGAAAATTGTTATGCAATTGAATTACATAAAATGTAAATTTAGACTGAATCATTTTTTTGAGTGCAGCGGCTCCCTCTAGTGTTCAGATGATGTTCAGCACCACGGACAGCAGCTAACACTTTTCACAGTTTCAACACAAACACAGTAACACTCTGTCTAGATGATAACATAACATTTCATAAAAGTCTTATAATGCTTAATAACCGACCTTCAGGAACTGTTTATGAAACTGAAACAAATGAACAAATCATAATGCAGTTTATGTGCTGCTGAGTTTGTAAGAACAAGAACATTAGTTACTGGTATGATTTCATGCTAAAATAATAACAATGTGTTGTAATGAAGAACAATCATCTTTTATTTTGTTCATAGTTATATGCAAATAAACACACATAAAACATTATTAAACATACAATTTTAAGCAAAATGAGAAAACATTACATAAATCACCAGCAGGTGCAATGGTTGTGAGCGAATAACAAACTGAAACAGTCAATAACTAACATGTATTTACTGTAATCACTGGCTCATAACTGCATGTAATGATAGACATTAATGTGATTACAGATAATTTTTGAAAGAACATCATCAGGACCGTCTGTGTCATTCAGACCCTCAGTAGATGATGATGATGGAGCAGCTAAACAGAGGGGCTTGTGGGTAATTGTGGAGTAGCATAGACTGTTTTAGTAGAATCAGAGGGGTTTGTGGGTAATTGTGGAGTAGCATAGACTGTTTTAATAGAATCAGAGGGGTTTGTGGGTAATGGTGGAGTAGCATAGACTGTTTTAATAGAATCAGAGGGGTTTGTGGGTAATTGTGGAGTAGCATAGACTGTTTTAGTTCCTGTATCTGGATAAGTGTGAGGTCTGGTGTCTGCAATTTCCTCATAAATGAAGCCCGTTTGATGAACCTGTGAAGAGAAAGAGAAATTATTCACAGCTCTCGAGGTTCCCAAATGTCGCAGCAGGATAATGGTCATATTCATTTAAACACATTATTATCGAACACATTGACTTCACAAACCGCTTCACTGTTTTCTGTTCCAGGTTCAGGAATTTTAGAGGCTGAATCAGAGCCTGTAAAAACAAATATACTACATTAAATATAATATAGACTATAAATTACTATATAAAAGTGTAATAGTAATGTAATACTATGTTTTAAAATGTTCAGATAAATTCATTTGTAAGCAGGGGCAAAGAAAACTGTTCCTTGTGATTTCAAAAGAAAGTGTTTTACTCTGAGCCTGACGCCTCTTGCAGAAAGTCACGATCGCAAACACAAATCCAATGATGATCAGAACCGGAATCACAGACAGACCAATGATCAGAGACAAACCTGAGAGAACAACAGATCAAAACAAAAGAAATACATAAAAATAAAGCTGACTTGACCTGTCTCATGACATTCATGAATCAAGATGCATTAACTAAGCCAGTGTTTATGCTTGAAAGAAGAACAAATATTTGCCAATGAGGTTCAGAAAACCTAAACTTAACTTAGAAACAGGTTTATAATATATCATTTGTGCACCAGATTACCAAAAATAACAGCTGATGATGGTCATGTTCAAAATATGGGTTTAATGTATCTGGGTTATTCACCTGATATAATGGTTAGCTTCACTTCGGTGTAGTAATATATTCCTGATTGTCCAAAGACACACCGGTATGTTCCTGAATCCAGCAGACTGAGATCTCTGATGGACACATTGAGAACTTCTGCTCTTCTGTTGTCATACAGAGAGAATCTCCCAGAATGAAACCATTCATCTTTAGTCTCAGTCCTGATGAGTTCAGAGCACTTTAACTTCTGCATTTTACAAAAATACTTTGCATTTTCTCTATATTTATTTTCATATCTGCATGTGATGTTGACTACACCCCCTGAATATCCTGTCACACTGATTGAGGTCACGGCACCTACGAAACAAAACCAAATAAAATGCTTTAATATGTTCCTTATGAGGCTTGAATGAGACCAACATTGAAAGATTCTTACCAGGAATCATCAGCAGAGTGAAAATAACGATCTTCATTTTTCTCTTATTCAATGATCTTCTCTGTTGAAAGTAGATTCAGTTTTTCTGAAGCTCTCTGTGTGTTTCAGGTGGTGTTTTTGTCAAGAATGCAATGAGATGCAAACTTTTTTTCTGCTACCATATGTCACCGGTACAACTGAATCACACACACAGAGAGAGAGAGATAGAAAAAGAGAGATATAGATCACAAAAAAACTATGCATTAACACACACACACACAAACAAACACAAAAAGAACAAACTGTACAGAAGAAAGCAGAACACAGAACTGTTGAAGTGTTCTTGCTGCATGTTTTTCTGTGCACTCCACGCGCCATGAGTTCCTCTTTGTTTACCTTGTGGCCTTTGAATGAAAAAAAACCTTTATTAGTGACATGAAGTAGTAAGTCAACACACTTCTCATACTTTCACTTTACTTCCCTTGTCCTGTATTCAAACAAAAGCCTTGATTTCCACATTCAGTTCTGCAGAACACAACAACAAACACAAAACACACACAAAAAACACTTTAAAATAATGATAATATCAATAAAATATTGGTAAATCACTTAATTAAATACATGATTATAGTACAATTAAAATATTATGTTACATTTATTCATTATGCTGACACGTTTACCTGTTGAGCAAACACAAACAAACGAGGAAACACACCAGCAGTTTATCAGGAGCTAAATACTGCTAAAGCAGAAGTAAAACTGTACAACAGAAGTCACTTATGGAATAAAAAAGTGCTTAAAATTGCACATGAAGTCATTTGCCCAAAAATTGTAGGTTTGTGTGTATTATGATTTGAATCTGGATCCTGTTAAACATAGATGAGACACAAAGCTATGAAGCTCTTATGTGTTTGTATTTGTTTTTATATTTTTCTTAATCTATTTCCTTGTCACCATAGAGTTCAGCACCAAGGACAGCAGCTCAGATTCAACACAAACACAATCACAGTCAGTCCAGATGAGCCCTGTTCTCATCAACATGAAATTACACTCCAGAAACATCTTTATAATGCTAGAAACCGAGCTTCAAGAGCTGTGTATGAAACTGAAACATAAATCAACAAATCATGAAGCAGTTTATGTGGACAGATGTAAGCTGCTGCTGAGTTTGTAAGAAGAAGAGCATTAGTTACTGATGTGAATTGATGTTAAAATAATAACACTGTATTGTTATAAAGAACAATCATCTTTTATTTTTTTCATATAGTTATATACAAATAAACACAATTTTCATATTACATATTAGCATATTGATAAATTTACATATATTATTTCAGCAACAAACTGAAAAGGTCAATCACAAACATGTATTTACTGTAAACAATGGCTCATGCAAACTTCAGCATTGTTAAACGGTAGCATAAACGGTGTTCATAGAATCAGAGGGGTTTGTGGGTAATTGTGGAGTAGCATAGACTGTTTTAGTAGAATCAGAGGGGTTTATGGGTAACCCTGGAGTAGCATAAACAGTGCAAGAATCAGATGGATTTGTGGGTAACTGATTCTTACACTGTTTATGCCACTCAACAGAAGGGCTTGTGGGTAATTGTGGAGTAGCATAAACTGTGGTAATTGTGGGTAATTGGGCAGTTTTGCAGTCAGGGTGAGGTCTGGTGTCTTTAATCTCCTCGTAAATGTACAGCGTTTGAGGAACCTGAGAAGAAAATTAGAAATGAATTACATATTTTGATGAAGGACATTCATTCATTTTTATCAAACAATTTGATTTCACAAACCACTTCACTGTTTTCTGTTCTAGGTTCAGGCATTTTAGAGGCTGAATCAGAGCCTGTAAAACAAATATACTACATTAAACATAGTAATAACAACAACAATAATTGAATAATACATCAGATCTTAACATCACAGTGCATCGCCAAGTTATGACCAGCAGGGAGACACAACATCTTTCCATTCACTCATTTCTCACACAACAATGTCATACACTGGCAAACGCAGGAGGAGCGCTGAAGGAGAGACGCAGCCCGCTTCTGCTGTGAATCAGAGCATTGCAGATGCAGTGTATTTGTCATCAAATGGCATCTGGAAGACCGTGTGATGCTGCAGAAAGCAATGGACTATCACGCCAAGAAGGAGTTACTGTCGCACCTGGTTGTCTCAACTGCCAAAAACTTTTGCAAAAAGTTGCTGAACTTGAAGGGAGGATTTCTACGTTGTATCAAATGAAGAAAGATTAACTGTTTCTGGACTCATTGCCGGTCCCGCTTACTCAAGTGGCTGACTCAGATGCCACAATTCCTTGGAATGGCTTAAGCACACACCCGGATGTCTCAGCCAGATGGGACAGGCTTGGTGCTAAACCTAAACTGATTCTATCATCCACCCCTGGGCTACCTCAGAAACAACCTTGGACTGTCATTCCAGAGAAGAAAAGTGTGAATAAAAACACACTTAGACCGCGCTCCCCAACTCATCAACAATCTCTCATTCTTGAAAACAGGTATGAACTTTTGTCTGAATCAACATCTCCCACAGAAAAGCCTTCCGTGGCTTCGTCTGCTCCAGGTTCTTTCTCTAATGGGGAATGTGCTGTAATGCCTAAATCAACAAAACGTCATTCCAAGAACCATGCTAAGCTGTCTGATGACACTTCAAAATCGATGCAGCCCCGTCACAAAAGAGGCTTACACTCTCACAGTTCTAAGGGTCACCAGCGCACTGTTAGTCCCCCGGCTAACCCATCAGAGTACCCTCGGCATCAAATATCTACACTCTGCAGGAACCAGAAACAAAATAATGAAAATTTGGCTGGCCTCCACATGTGCTGCTCGAGGCGTGCACTTCACGGACAACTTCAACTTGTTTTGGGAGAGAATGACTTTTTTCAAAGTGGACGGGTTTCATCCAAACATCTCTGGGACTCGAATGCTCATTTCCAACCTTCTCTACAGCATTTTTCAACCCCCTTCGACAGCCTTAAACATCATCAGCTACAGGATGATTGGCACCACCAGCAAGCAACTGACCCCACTGTCACAATCACCCCTCCGCCCAGTTGTCACCACAACCACAGAAATCTGGCAGAAGAAATTAGTGGTATGCATGGGCTTCTAACCAAGCTCAGTAAGTACCGCACACCAGGATCTTCTCCCTCTCCCACCACACCTACAGGGGTCCCTCACAGTGAGCGTGTCTGACATGAAGGTAACCCTGCTGCTTTCCAGAATATTCCTGTCATTTGCAATACTTGGTGGCATGGTCAAAAAAGACAAAAGAGGTTCTTAAATACAAGTAATCTAATCAGGGTGAATCGTAAAAAGAATCATGTCACAGCACAGTTTCTTAAATCTGCTATTCTAAATGTAAGGTCACTAACAAATAAGTCTTTTGTAATTAGCCAAATTATTGAAAACCATAAGCTGGACATCATCTTCCTGACAGAAACATGGCTTGACAGTAATCATAATTTTGTCCTAAATGAAACATCTGCACCAGGTTTTAGATATTTCCGTGTCCCTAGACTTAATAAGAACGGTGGTGGGGTTCACTGCCTGTTCCGCAAGACTTTGTGCTGTCAACATATCTTGACTTTGAAACATTTGAATACCTTGCAGTGCATCTGAAGAGTGAGCACTCTGTTATTTTATTAGTTCTGTATCATCCTCCTAGACTAAACAAAGGCTTTCTTGATGATTTTGGAGAACTGCTTTAAAGGATTTTAACTGATTTTGAATATGTCTTAATCACTGGTGACTTTAATATCCAGATGGATGTAATTTCTGATCTATCGACTGTTAATTTCACAGAGTTACTAAACTCATTTGGCCTTATTCAGCATGTAACTGGCCCCACACACAAACATGGTCACACACTCGACCTGGTAATCTCATGTGGCCTAACTGTCAGCCACCCACAGATTGTTGATGTTGCCATATCTGACCATTATTGTGTCTTTTGTGAGATTTCAGTATGTACCAAAACTGTGAGTTATAAGAGAACTGTCAATAAGCGCTATCTCTACCCTTATTCTGCCACGACCTTCATGGAGCTCATGTCATCTCTCCCTCCTCTCACTTCTCCCTCAGTAGACACTTATGCTGAGAATTTTAGTCTCAGGCCGTCCAAATGTATCGACTCTGACGACAGGAGAGCAGAAAGGCAATGGAAGCGCACAAAGCTTACAGTTCACCATGACATCTACACTGTAAAAAATAAAAGTTGAGTTAACTTCAAAAAATAAAGCAACCAGCTGCAAAGCTTTTTTGAGTTTACTGAACTTCAGGCCTATAGGCTTACAGTGCTGTAAAAAAAAAGAAAGAAGTTGAGCCAACTTCAAATTTTAAGGCAACAAACTTCAGCAGATTTTTGAGTTTTCTCAACTTGTTGTTTTAAGTTCATACAACAGAAATGTGAGAATCTCCCACAAAAAACAAGTTGAGCAAACTCAAAAATCTGCTGAAGCTGGTAAAAAATGTTTTTGTAAGTTCGCTCAACACTGTGTTTTTCACTCAAAAATGTGTTGTTGTTTCAACTTAAAAAAGTAAGTGTTCGTGCTGCCTTAAAATGTCAAGTTTTGTGAACTTAAATTGTGAAGTTGTTTTAACTAAGAATAAAGCTGAATAGACTCAAATGCAATGAACAATATCACTTTAAAAATTTAAAATGACAAGTTCACTGTAAAACCCGACTAGTCATGTTAACTCAAACCGTTTGGGTAAACCAATTCCCTTTGGCTTAAACCATGTAAGTTTTAAAACTTGCAGTTAAGTAATTAAGTGATTAATTAAGTGCTGATTGAGCATTAGTGATGAACACCTGCTGTTAACAAACACAATCACTGACAGAAAGAGAAACACAAGAACATCAACTGACTTTAGACACATGCTTAGATGAAATCAACTGAAATAAAATACATTAAATCTCTCAAAATCTGATTAAACAGCCCCACAAACAGCATCACCAGCTCCAATTATTAATAACCAGACTGACTTTATTTCTGTCAGACATCTACAGAAGATCTTATTGAGAATTAACTAAGGTTTAGATGTTGATTTGTTTCATTTGAAGTAACCATGTTAGAGATCAGTGTCTGCTTTAGTTGGGCTCTTGACCCTTGACTTTTGTGTTAGCTGTTTTTTTTCCCCGCTGGCTGTTGTAACCATGTGTTCTTCCAACATATTAGTTACAAATCAAAAGCCTAGAGAAAATAATCAGTAGCTGGTTGTTATTTGTTTATAATGACGATCATTTGTTAGTGATCTGATCTCATCTTAGCGTAAACATGGACATGTTGTGTGTCTAATCTCTGACTCAATGGATGTTGTATTGATTATAGTAAAAGTGATTCTAAGAGCCACTGGTTCTGCGACAGTCAGTTGATATAAAGGACTTTCCAAGCAGTTTTTCCACAAAAAAAAAAAGTTTTAATCTATGGGAGCAATTAGACTCACACAGACATCAAGAATCAGCTTGTGAACCTCAACAATGGTGACTATTACATTTTTTTTTACATTTTAAATCATGCTGCAATGCATGCTGGGTACTAGTATAGTACAAAACTCATCCATGGATCCCAGCATGCATTGCAGCATGATTAAAAAAAAAAAAAAAATGTAATAGTCACCATTGTTGAGGTTCACAAGCTGATTCTTGATGTCTGTGTGAGTCTAATTGCTCCTGTAGATTAAAACTTTTTTTGTGGACAAACTGCTTGGAAAGTCCTTTCTGTCAACTGACTGTCGCAGAACCAGTGGCTCTTAGAATCACTTTTACTATAATCAATACAACATCCATTGAGTCAGAGATTAGACGCACAAACACGTCCACGTTAACGCTAAGATGAGATCAGTTCACTAACAAATGATCGTCATTATAAACAAATAACAACCAACTACTGATTATTTTCTCTAGGCTTTTGATTTGTAACAAATATGTTGGAAGAACACAAGGTTACAACAGCCATCGGGGGAAAAAAACAGCTAACACAAAAGTCAAGGGTCAAGAGCCCAACTAAAGCAGACACTGATCTCTAACATGGTTACTTCAAATGAAACGATAAATCAACATCTAAACCTTAGTTAATTCTCAATAAGATCTTCTGTAGATGTCTGACAGAAATAAAGTCAGTCTGGTTATTAATAAGTGGAGCTGGTGATGCTGTTTGTGGGGTTGTTTAATCAGATTTTGAGAGATTTAATGTATTTTATTTCAGTTGATTTCATCTAAGCATGTGTCTAAAGTCAGTTGTTGTGTTTCTCTTTCTGTCAGTGATTGTGTTTGTTAACAGCAGGTGTTCATCACTAATGCTCAATCAGCACTTAATTAATCACTTAATTACTTAACTGCAAGTTTTAAAACTTACATGGTTTAAGCCAAAGCGAATTGCTTTACCCAAACGGTTTGAGTTAACGTGACTAGTCGGGTTTTACAGTGAACTTGTCATTTTAAATTTTAAAGTGATATTGTTCATTGCACTTTAGTCTATTCAGCTTTATTCTTAGTTAAGACAACTTCACAATTTAAGTTCACAAAACGTAAATGATGTTTATTGCACTTGTTTTTGTAAGTCCTGTCAACTTTATTGTCAGTTAAGACAACTTCACAATTTAAGTCCACATAACTTGACATTTTAAGGCATTTTAAGTTTGTTGCCTTAAAAATTTAAGTTGGCTCAACTTTCTTTTTTTTTAACAGTGTAGGCCTGAAGTTCAGTAAACTCAAAAAAGCTTTGCAGCTGGTTGCTTCATTTTTTTAAGTTAACTCAACTTTTTATTTTTTACAGTGTATAAGACTCATCTGAAAATGTTAAATAATGCAATGAGGTCTGCAAGAAAAGCTTATTTTTCAAGTTTAATTGACTGCAACAAAGACAACCCTAGATACTTACTCTCTACTATCAATAGGCTACTTAACCCCTCAATTGAATTATCATCAGAACGTCTCACAAGTGCAAAGTGCAATGAGTTTGCAGAATTTTTTAATGACAAAATTGCTTCTATGAGACAAAACATTGCCAGCACTTGCCCCCCTTGTAAGGTCTCCAACTCCCCAGCTAGTCCGTTGCAATGTAATCTGTCCTCGTTCTCAGCCGTCAGCCCCAGTCACTTATACAGGTCACATCTTGACTCTCTATCACTAAAAGCCAGTAATCAGGCCAAGAACTTAGGAATTATATTTGATAGCGACCTCATCAAAAAAACACATTAGCATTGTTAATAAAACAGCATATTATCACCTCAGAAATATCTTCAAAGTACGTGACATTCTCTCCCCTTCTGACAGTGAGAAACTTTTTCATGCATTTGTTACATCTAGACTCGACTACTGCAACAGTGTTTTTGCTGGGTTACCAAAGAGCTCTATTAAACACATACAAAGAGTTCAGAATACAGCTGCACGAATGCTAACTCGCTGTACAATTAGAAATCGCATTACTCCAATACTCAGATCCCTTCTATCATTCAGAATTTAATTCAAGATCCTCTTATTAGTTTTTAAATGTCTTCATGGAACTGCCCCTATATACCTTTCTAATTTGTTAAATAAATATAGTCCAGCAAGATCACTCCGAACATCAAACAGAAATTTGTTGGTTGTGCCTAAGACTCGGATAAAAATTGGGGAGTCAGCCTTTAGTTATTATTTTATTTCTATTATGTGATTTAATTGCTTATTATGTTTGTTAGTGTGTATATTGTCTATCATGTAAAGCACTTTGTAAACACTGTTTTAAAAGGTGCTATATAAATAAAGTTTTACTTACTTACAAACAACTGTAAACATGATTCTCATCAATAAATGACTCTGACAAACGTATAAATGGATAACAAATGTCATGCAAAGGAAGCCGTGGAATTAGCTCCTTGAGATTTTATGACAAAACCCCACCTTTAGCTCGAGCCTGACGCTTCATGCAGACAGTCACTATACATGAAACGAGTCCAACGATGAGCAGAAGAAGAACCACAGACACAATGATGATCAGAGACGAACCTGAGAGAAAACACAACTAGAGACTGATCATATCTGATACCTGCAGGTCAGTGAGAGAAGGTGAATGAACAGATCACCAGAGTACCATTCGAGACAGATGGAGAATCCGATGTGAAATCAGATGTCGATGGCTGGGAATTAAGTGAAATAGGTGGAGTTGTGATTGATGATGGTGTTGTTGGCGGTGATGCTGATGATGTTGAGGGTGGTGGTTTTTGCGCAAAATAATAGAGAAAATCATTGGCAGTGACAAAGTCTTATACAGTAAAGTTTTCTTTTTGTAAATCTTAACATTTTGCTCATTAATCTTAATTTGAATAGTATACAATATAATAAATCATATACATATAATAAAATCAAATCAAATATAGAGACTCTTGCCTGTCATTAAGATCATACTACACCTACAACCATAAATATCATACAGTGCAACCTAGGATTATTTTAACATTTGCATATGTCTCTAGCTCATATACAACTGTTAAAACAGTCACAAAGCCAACACACGTATCCACCTCCTTAAAACATGCTTTAGCTCCTTGTTGTCATCTTTAGGAAAACATTTAGCCATGCGTGTGTGCTGTATATACATATCATCCAGATTAGGTATCAATTTCACCAGCTGAATTACATTTGAGCTCTTTTTGTAAATTCAGTTGTTCTGAACTTCCTGTTGACTAATCACCCTCTTTGTCATATATTTCCCGCTCTATGACTTGTTTAGGACTCCTGTGTTGTAGTTCTCATTTCTTAGTTTACTATTTCATGTCCTCGTCTTGTAGTCTGATTGTAGTTTCTTTGTTGATTAGTTCATTGGTTGTTTTCAGATGTTTCTTGTTTTCTCATTATCCGTTTTATAAATAGTCCTTCTGTTTCTCTGTGCTTTAAGGCTTGGTTGTCTGCCCTTTTGATTTGTTTGTGTTTTTGTTCTGGTTCATTTGCTTTGATCTGGTTCTCCTATGGTTTTGCATTTTCTTATTTTCATTTAAGTGTTATTCGGATCCACTGATCCCTTGTTTTGAGTTCACCTTAATCACATATGACATGACTATGAACATCTTCATCAGGCTGACAACAATCAATTAACTAAATGGCAAAGAAACTACAAACAGACTAGGACAGGAAATGGGAAACAAGAAAGTAGAAATACAACATGCAAGTCCAAGTGTTTCATTGCAAAAGGTGATTTTCTTTCTCTGAACTTGTTTTCTAATACAAATATCTAAATGAGTTTAAATATCTGGTGATGGGATTTAAAAGGAAAACTACATTTACAAGTTACTATATAATTTGTGTACCAAATTGCCAAAAATAACAGCATTAGTAAATTCAGGTACTCACCTACTGTAATGTTCACTTCAGTGTAGGAATCTTCAAAGTTACGGATATCAACTGCACACTGGTATGTCCCAGAATCCTGTTCACTCAGATTTCTGATGGTCACATTGAAAACTGCTGCTGTTGTGTCGTCATACAGAGAGAATCTTCCAGAATCAAACCATTTATCTTTCTCTTTAGTCTTGATGAGGTCAGAGCACCATCCAATCAGAGGTGTTTTTGGCATCTTTCCTCTACAAAAGTACTTAGTGTTTTGGGTAAATTTTTTCTGATATGTGCATTTGATCATGCCTTTACCCCCTGGGTATCCTGTCACGTTCATGGAGATCACAACATCTATAACCAACCAGCATTTTAATACAACACCGTATTATGTAAGTTACGAGGTTTTAACAGGATGAACAGTCAAACTGCTTTCAAAAGTTTCTCACCAGGAATCATCAGCAGAGTGAAAGTCCAGATGATCTTCATTCTTCTCTCTTACTCAATGATCTTCTCTGGTACCAGCAGATTTAGCTCTACACGGGTCTGAGGCTCTCGGTGTGTTTCAGGTGGTTCCTGACAGTGTGTGAATCATGAATGTGATGAGATGCAAACTTCCTCTTCCTTTGTCTTCTGCCAGTGTATCACTGTAAAAAATTGCTGTAAAAATACGGCCATATTCTGACAGTAACATCCTGTTTTTTTCATTACAACAGTAAAATTCCGTAAAAAAATAATGAATTCTTGGTAGATCGAGAAAGTAGTAGTGTTTTCGAGAAAGTATCCTTCTGCAGTCCTGTGAAGTAACAGCTCTCAGAGTCGACACTCAGAGGCTGTGTTTCGAATCACACCCGACACCCTCATTCACTATTCCCTACATGAGTTTACTAATATAGTCCACCTGACAGAGAGAATAAACACTAATGAGTGAATTCAGCCAATGATGAATAGCTGCTGTGAACAAGAGGATTCACTGGAGAAAAGAGAAAAATGAAACTACAACTGACTTCAGCCACAACCTTGGATGAAATCAACTGAAGTAAAACAGCAGAGGATGATTAAACAACTCATCATGAAGTGGCCTGCTTCTCTGACCTTATTCTGTCTTTAATGAAGTGGTGTGGCTTTTTTTTGTTAGTTTCATGTTCTGATATGTGCTGATACTACAAAGCAATCTATTATGAAAAACTGTAAAGCATCTTATGCACAAAACTTTTTTGTAAAGTAAACCTTTTTAAAAAGTACTATGGCGTAATTAAGACACATACGGACATCAAGAATCAGCATATGAATCTCAACAATGGTGAGTCAAAATCTTCATGCTGCAATGCATGCTGGGTACCAGCACAGTACAAAACTCACCCATGACTCCCAGCATGCATTGAGACATGAAAAAATTATGCCACTGAATTGTCCACTTATTTTCTGTAATTCTTTCTATTTGCTTTTATTATTGCTTTTGTTTTTGTGTTGAGTTTTAGTAGCAGGTTTTGTGATGGTTATGATTTTGTGATGGTTATGATTTTGTGAAAACGAATGATGGTTTTGTCGTTAACATAACTAACAATATTACATATCTTGTTTTGGCTCTTTTTGCTATAACACATGTGTTTTAAAACACATGTTTACAACAACCAAAGACAAGTTAATGTTAAAAAGTCAAGGTTCAAGAGCCCAACTAAAGCTAACACCGATCGCCATCATGGTAGTTAAAAAACAACTTGCATTTCTGTGAATTTCTGACAGAAATAGCATCAGTCTGGTTAGTAATGTGTGAAGTAATGCTGTTTTAGGAGTTTTTTAATCAGATATTGAGAGATTTAATGTCTTCTTTATTTCAGTTGATTTCATCTAAGCTGTGGCTGAAGTCAGTTGTAGTTGTGTTTCTCTTTCTTCAGTTATTCTGCTTGTTAACAGCAGCTGTGCATCACTAATGCACAATCATCACTTAAGTAATCACAGAATTATCTCATTAACTTCACTGATTGATTGTTACTCTAACACTCTGTAGTGTGCACACATTACAAGTGTTCATTTAAAACTGAGGATTTTGTTGTGGACTTTAAAGGGTTAAAGATGTAAGAAGAGAAAAAAACAGCATGAAATGTAATTTAACAGCAATAAACTGTAATTAATTTATGGCAACAAACTGTAGAAAAAACAGTAACTTACTGGCAACCGTGCTGCCAGTAGATTACCGTTAATTCAAAGAAAAACAGCAATTTACAGTAAAACGAAACAGTCAGATTAACCAAACTAAAAAAGTTATTTTTACTGAAATATTAGTGAAGGTTCACAGAAAACAGTAATGCAAAGTCATGAACTGATCAGGAGAGTAAATATTAATCTGAACTGTATTAATGTGTTTTTGTACAAGAGAGATCTATTAGTTTAATGTAGTTTTGTGGGTCACCGTTGTGCTGGATAGTAGAGCCTATGCTTCAGTCAATGATGAGCCACAAACACTGACGTTCTGCTGCGTTTTTTTTTTTTTTTTTTTTTATTTAAATTGTGCAGTTGTTTAAGCACCGATGATCTTTTTGTTAAGTGTTCCAGCGCATGTGTTGTAGTTGAGGAACTGAAACAATTTCAGTTAAAGACACGTTTTTATTTATTTAAAGTGTTTGTAGTTTTATGCTAAAAAATATATTTGCTCAGTGGGCTCAAATGATACAAGTTCACGTTACTAATGCCATATGAATACTAATATTTTAAACTTGAACTGTTTGAACCAATTGGAGCAGAGTTCATTTCCATGGTAGTATAACAGTAACAGGCTGTAAAAATGAAAAGCTGTAAATTAATGGTAGAGGGCTGTAAAATAACAGTACATTACTGGCAAATCTGCTGCCAGTACATTACTGTTATTTAACGGCACAATTTTTTACAGTGTGTGTCACTGGTACAAGTTAAACTGGAACAGAGAGAAACAGAAATGCAGGTCATGCAATAAATGCATTAACAAAATAAGAACAAACGGTAACACTTTACAATACGGTGACACTAATATGCATTAATTCATGCTTAACAAATGCACAGATAATCATGAGTTAATGTGTAACTCATGAAGAACTAAACCATTTATTAATGATTACTGCATCAGAAACTAATGAACATTCTAAATGATTCATAGAGTAAGTAATCAATAAATTGTTATCAGTTAAATGCGTCATAATATATTAACTACCTAATAACTTATTTTATTAACTAATGAAGTAAATTCATATGTCAATTACCACATTGGGTCGAAGCCATGCCTTTAAACTTCCAGTTGTCTGCTTTAATTAATCATTAGCTAATGATTTGCATGGGTATCATTATGGTGTGACTTTACTTGTTGAGGCACTCGACTAACTAATTCAAAATCTATAACCACAATGACATATTACTTAACAATTAGTTAATAGTCATGTGCCTCAACAAGTAAAGTCATAGCATAATGATAACCATGCAAATCATTAGTTAATGATTAATTAAAGCAGACTGGAAGTTTAAAGGCATGGCTTTGACCCAATGTGGTAATTAACATATGAATTTACTTTATTAGTTAATAAAATAAGTTATTAGGCAGTTAATATATTATGACGCATTTAACTGATAACAATTTATCGATTACTTAATCTTTGAATCATATCGAATGTTCATTAGTTGCTGATGCAGTAATCATTAATAAATGGTTTAGTTCATCATGAGTTATACATTAACTCATGATTATCTGTGCATTAGTTAAGCATTATTTAATGCATATTTGTGCACCCGTATTGTAAAGTGTTACCGAACAAACTGTACAGAAGAAAGCATAGCACAGAACTGTTGACATATAAAAAGTTTGTGCAGCATGTTTTTCACACGAGCATCCAGTGAGATTGTAATCTGTAATGTGTCAGGACTTCCTCTTTGTTACACTCACAACCTTTGAAGGAAAAAAACAAAAAAAAACATGAATGAAGTGTGAAGTTAACACACTTCTCACTATTTCACTTTACTTCCTGTCTTCTGTGTTTAGAGAAAACCCTTGATTTCCACATTCCCATACATGGATTAACGCACTTCATCATTCAGTTCATGTTTAAAGGGCATATTTCAGGTTAGAGACCCCAGTGAGTCGATGTATAGAAAAATAATGTAGGAACTAGATTTTCTTTAAAATAAACTTTAAAATACGCTATTAAGGCTTCTGGAGTCGTTTTTGTGAGAGAATTTTACTTCCGCATCTGAAAAACGCCAAAACCGGAAGTGACGCATCAAAAGGGAGAGCGGACCATTTCAACCATAGGAAAGCAATGGATTGCAACGACAGTTCGGATGCTGAGGAAATTTTAAATATTTATTTACACTAGTATGACGGACCACAGATAAAATTATGAGCCTGCTATGCGGCCAAGACAGCAGGGAAAGGTCAGGATTAGACAGAACAACGGTCAGAGGAGACAGATTGAGTTGATGTGTGAGGAGAACAGAGCAGGTGTCTTGGTGAGAGGCCAGTCGGTTTACAGATAAACACACACCTTAGCAAACGATATGTATTAATCAGGCAATAGCAAAGTTAGTATTGGTCATCTACGAATATTGATACTTACCAGTAACAGAAATTAATAAGCGTTGATAAGGCGTCACGCTCGTTAATATCCGACACTAACGTTACGTGATATAGCGGTTTCTCATCACCGCAGGAGAGAGAGATAAACACGTTTTTGATTCATATGTGCTTGTGTGGTAAATGCGAGGCCATGGTCACAGCTGAGGAAAATCAGTGCTGCAGGGAGTTAGATACATTACACACTGGGTGTTGGAAAGGCGGGGATTAGTGCCCCCTTTCGATCACCGTCATGACGCAGCAAAATGAAGCGAGAGAGAGACTTGTCCTGGGAGCGGGAGAAATAATCGCCTTTTGTGTGTTATAGTGTGCGTCTGTGACTAATTGTGAGTACCCGCTCTACTCTATAGACTACTCTTGTTAATACTAATATTCAGATACGAGACAATTTGGTATTTGTCCGCTGTTCGCGATCAAACGTGTGAAATGAGTGTAAGGCTATGCTAGCGCATTCCACGCACTCACGAGCTGTTCACAAATATGACATCACTATTTGCCTTATCATCCTGTTCCGTACATTTTTATTCATATCATCATGCTGCTATATTGGGAACTATCACTGTGAAGTTTATATAAGAGTACTTAATTGTCTTGATTTGTGATATTCTTTGCAAGTATACGGGCACTTTCGGTTTAACGTGCCGATTCTGTTTACATAAAAGAGCACAGCGCTAGATTGTGTTGTACATTACCGCAGAAAGTTGATACTGTATATTGTATTTACACACTACATTGTATAGATTAATGTGATTTGTTTTGATACAGAAGTCAAGTATCGTTATGCTAATTATTTCTTTTATTTCTGTTCTATTGTAGAACCACACACACACATACACCCTCCAATATATCTTCAGTGTTCAATAAACCCCTTTTGATTGAAGTTGACCGCCTGATCCACTCCTGTGTTCTGATCGACACACCAAGAGGAAGGCTAGAGAAATCCGAACCACCTTAGAATACAATCCTAGTTCAGCTCCATAACACTGGGTCTTAGTGAAGAATGTGACCCCCAGACTTGATGTGCAGTGTCTGACTCTGCTCCCAGGCTTTGAGGCTTGCTGTCTGAACCCATAATGTGTGCTACAGATAACCTATATATGCACTTCAGACTGGAGCATGGACCTCTCCAGGTCCTGTATGTTTAGGGCAGAGATAAATTATTAATCTGAGCTGAATATTTATATGTATAAATACATAATAAATTAAAAATTTGAATATTTAAACTATCTGAATAATTTTGTTTCTCAATTACAGGTTGCCTATATTTAGGTCACGACTACCAGTAAATAACACTTTTTGATCCTATTGGTATAACACAATAATTATTGACAGCATACAGGCAAGTTGTCCGCTGGGCCTATGGCATTCTGTTCAGGCACATCAAGCAATAGCTGTTGTGTCAGCCCTTAGAAGACTTTATAAATGAAGGAGGAATTCATAAAGATTTTGAATGGACCCATTTTGGTCACAATAAAAAATAATCACAATCACAAATTGTTTTACTGTATAAAAACTTGTTTATGAAGTTTACATCATATATATCAAGCAGATCTGCATTTATGGTTAATTCAATTCAGTTTTATTTATGCAGCACTAAATTATAACAAATATTTCTTAGCACAGATAATACCTAACTCAAAACACAACATTTCAACTTAAAAAAAATATATATATATATATATAAAATAATATATATTGTTAATGTGTGTTAAATGGTGAATTCTGTGCTAGATACACGCCAACAGCCTGATCTTGTTGATCCTCTGGAGTGATCTGGAAAGAGGAGCAGGTGTAGTGAAGACAGACAGTGCTGTGTTCTCGTGGAGCCTGTGGTGACCTGCAGTATTCCTCTCTCAGAGACTCCATGAGGCCTGACGCATATGCTGGGAGAAGCTTACGTTTAGATCACATTTACTGCTGACCATGCTTTTCCATTTGGCCTCCATCACATCTGCATCTCCGTTAGGAGTGAAGCTGCAGTCCAGTAGAGGTGGTTCCTAACAGCTGGTCTCCACTGCTTCAGATCTTAACACTCTCATCATCCAAAGCCTTATAAACACACCACATGACAAAAAAAGTTACCAATTAGTTGTACAAACAATGACACTAAGCTGTAACTAGACTTGATGGTTATAATATTAGCATTATTTAAATAATTATGTTCACTGATTTGGTAATTAGCAAATGTTAAAAAACAAGTCTTACGGTGCACAGTTGACATTTTCGTGGAGCAGCATCTCTGACGGATCCGTGAGCATCATGTCTCCCGCCGAGAGCTGAACCACAGGCGGACCGGGACCCGATGAAGCTGCTGTGTGCACAGAGTCTCACTAGGCTCTTGCTTCGGTATCCCATGTGGAACTCATATTGCAGGGATGATAATCTTCCGGTGTAAAGTGATCGTTAAGCTACACAGCACCGCGTTTCTCGAAGCAGATGCATCAGTGAAGTCCCGTCTCTTCAGCTGCACAAACGCACAGAGGCCCGGAATATACCGTCCTATTTCTTGTTAGGAAACCTGTGGACTTGATGTCCTGACAGGCTGGAGTTAGTGTTACTTCCACAAACACAATTTACCATGACCATGATAAATTTAATAAAAAAATAACTCTCGAAAACACACTGAATCGCGCCCACTCCCACTGAATACCAGCAGAGCGTGGCACACGACTCCCTTATGTGACGTAATATGACGTGATGTTGAAAAAAAAGCGGTTTTTGAGAGCTGTCAAGGAATGCGTCACTTTTTCTTCTAAATTTGTGCACTCACGTCTTGTAAAACATTTTCAAATCCTGCATTAACAGTTCATATGGTATTTTCATACAAGTTTATATATTCATTTGGAAAAAATTTTTACCTGCAATATGCACTTTAAGTTAATGATCAGTGTTTAATTGAATATATCATAGTACATTACATTTATCCAGTAATCACCTACATTTACCTGAAAATACATACAAATAAGGAAACACGCCATCCGTTTATCAGGAGCCAATGATAGCTAAACCAGACTCATATTTATATGAGGTCATTTGTCTATAAAATAAGCTACTGCCTGCTTTTCACATAAATATACACATAATACACAAATAACATCAGAAACGAGCACAGTATTACATACAACTTGGGTCACAGCCAACTGTGCAACAAACAACCCAGTCAACAATTTGATCTCACAGTGATCTCACCATGATCTCACAGGATACTCGTGATGAAGTCACAATGTGAGGTAACAGTGAGCTAAAAGTGTAACCTCACAGCGCCCTCACTGTGTGCTCATACTAATGTGAGGTCAAAGTGCACTCACTGCACAGAGACTAGGTACCCAGCATGCATTGCAGCATGAACTTTTGATTGTCACCATTGTTGAGATTCATACACTGATTCTTGATGTCTCTCTTTGTGTTTAAATGACACAGTGGTTCAAAATGTTTGTGACTTATGCTTTTAAAATCATTCATAGATAATTACACAGTTTAACCCTACACTGTACAATCAAAAAGCTGTTATATTTAAAACGTTCAATTAATAACACTTCACAAAGACTGCATACTGAATGATGATCATCAACAACAAACCAATACCACCTGGTTGCAGTGTCTTTTTGGTGTTACTTGCCATAACAAACGTGCTTTACAAACACAGTTACAGCAGTCTAAAAAATATAATGTTATAAAGTCAAGGGTCAAGAGCCCAACTAAAGCAAACACTAATCACTTTGATGGTAACATCAAACAAAACAATAAATCATCTCATTCTCAATAAGTGCTTTTGTAGATATCAGAAATAAAGTCAGTCTGATTAGTAATGAGTGGAGCAGGTGATGCTGTTTGTGGAGTTGTTTAATCATTCTCTGCTGAGATCATGAGAGATTTAATGTATTCTTTTATTTCAGTTGATTTCATCGAAGGCTGTGTCTGGAAGTCAGTTGTATGTTTGGAGAAGGTTCTTATAACAGAAATCTGTTAGCTGGGTGTGCACTCATGAGCTCATCTTGTGAGAGCACTGTGATATCTCTGTGATAGTGTTGAGAAACAGGAAGTAGAATGTACCCCCGGTGACTGATATTTGAACTGTCTCCTCTCAACCTGCTCAACATTTTTTGTTCACAATGAGCTCACATATTACTCACACTGTGAAGATCAACGTATGAGAATGGTGTGATGTCACTGTGATCATCGCGTGATCTCACGTGTTGACTGGGAATACAACAGTGAATTAATGAATTCACTAACTCTACAATATATTGTCAAAATCTAAAGAACGTCTTTAAGAAAGTCCAATGATTGACTGTCTGTTCCACAACGTCAAACAGATGAGGACATAATTCCTCGTTTAAATCTAGGCCCCGATGCGGAAAATGCGGACGGAATTCGCAGACTTTACAGTAAACAGTAAATTTACTGAATTTACTGTTTTCAGCATCTACCGACTCAATATATAAGTACATGAACACATGAACATAATCGCTAGAGCTGCTCTGAGAGTCACTTCTTGAGCATTTTACAGTTTCTTTTGAGAAAAATATCGTCATGTCATACACAAACAGAAAGAGGTCTTTCACAGCAACCAATGTTTGGCTTAACTTGAAGAAACTGTGACAGAAATATTACTTAATGTAATGATAGTACTACTACTAATACAATTACTATTAACGCATTATTTTTTTAAAGGAATATTTACCAGAAAACTTATTTACCAGAATTTATTTACCAGAAAAATGTAAATACACAACACAGTATTTCTGGAAAAAAAAAAAAAAAAAGAACTAAATAAAATAATACATATTTTTATATAAAAATAATTTATTAGAAATGCTTTTGATTATTAATAAATTTAATTAACCCTTCTGCGGCCTTCGGTCATTTCTGACCGGAGAATTTTACATTTAGAATTTTAAAAAATCGTAGCTTCACCAGAATGGTACGAAACTCGTAGACTGTTATGGCACCTGGTATGTGAACACACAAAAAAATTGAGAGCATGATTCGAAAAAGTTAAGTGGTCGTAAGAAAAGTGTCACACTCATGGTCTTCGGTCAAAAATGACCGACCATAGGAAATGAATGGGAAACGGGAAAAAATTAAAAAGTACAGACATTTTTTGTGTACACAATCTACATATCCCCAACAATGCAGAAAAACATTGCACAGCAATGAAGGGGTGAAACTCTAAAACATCTAGAGTGCAAAATCAACACATCCACTCATACACACGCGCACACACACACACTTGTACACACACACACACCCCAATGAACTGGTGTGCCTGTAACACAGCAACTATGTAAAATAAAATCAATAATTCAACTACATTGCAGTTAAAAAGTGGACAACAAGGAATGGGTTATACTCTAAAACATCAAGAGTGTAAAACAGATACATCCACTCACACACACACACACACACACACACATACACACTCAAATGACTTGGTATGGCTATAACCATATAGCCAAAATGAGTTAGAGTGAAATAAAAGGTTGAAATCAGATCAGACCCTGAAGGATTAGGCTCTGATAAAGCATTCTTCTTCATTTTTGTTACATTTTTATAGTTTTTTAATGTTGTGTGTAACAAAATGCTTTGTGTTCAGGGTTGACTAGTAATAATAATGCAAAAATCTATATAATACCCTATATAATAATAATAATAATAATAATAATAATGCAAAAAAAAAAAAGTAGTCTTTGAGAATGCCTAAATATAAATTTATATCGACAACTTAATAAAAAGTAAAAAATTATGTCTAAAAACAACTAGGGAATTCACAAGACTCTCTATAGAGTCCTATACAGGCAACTAGTGGTTACACCATGAAATTACATGTTTTTCTTTCTTTGCTCACACCAGGAGGCGCTAATCTGCATTCAAAAAATTGGATTTTAAAGGCCTAGTGTCTATTTTCATCTGAAATACTGCAAAAAAAATTTTTGTACTATTTTCAATGTGAAAAATCTATCATAATTATTGCATAAATATTAAATAGTACCATAAAATTCTCTCAAAATACAAAAGAAAAAATATTATTGAACAAAAATATATTAGACTGTTTTTACTGAAGGAAAAAAAAGTTAAATTTCAGGTGTCCGGTCACTTTTGACCGTGAAGGCCATGAGTGTGACTCCCAAATAAGGAATGCAGAAGGGTTAATCAAATCATTGAAATGGAATCCAGAAAATGAATGCAAAACAGAATTTGGTAAAAAAAAAATTAAACTGAATAGGAAAAAAAAACAAAAAAAAAAACATTTATAGGACCTTAAAATTTTTTTTTTTTTTTTTTTACCTTTAATATATTGCTGTTTAATGTTGTACGTTTCATGATTTCAATAAATTAGGCAAGCTTTTTGATGAATAAAATGTAATTTAACCATTAAAATAGAGTCTGGAAAAATTTTAAATGGGGAAAAAAATGGAATCCAGAAACATTTAAACTGAATTTGGGAAAAATTAAATGGATTTCATATGGCCATATAAACCCTTAATTATGCACAATGTCTTATTATGTATTTATTTTTTTACAGTATTTCCATCACTGATGCACTGATGCATCCAGTCCATGAAGCTGCTATGAGAGACAGTCAGTAAAAACATCATACGGTTGAATCATCTGGACTTTCTGCTGTTGAGTAGATCACTGAATCGTCTGGTCTATCTGCTGTTGAGTAGATTGTTGAATCGTCTGGACTATCTGCTGTTGAGTAGATCACTGAATCGTCTGGTCTATCTGCTGTTGAGTAGATTGTTGAATCGTCTGGACTTTCTGCTGTTGAGTAGATCATTGAATCATCTGGTCCATCTGCTGTAGTGTAGATAGTGGTGATGTCTCTGTTCTTGCCCTGCAGCTTGTTGATTTCCTCATATTTGTGGTTATTACAGTCAATGTCCTGCAAAAGAACTCATGTTATCTTCCAAATCTTCTTGTTTTTAGCAGCTCATAATATTGATCATCATCATCATCACTCACCTCTGCAGTGTGTTCATTCAAATGAAGAAGCACAACGGAGACTGTCAGAACATGAGGAGAATTAATGTTACATTCAAACAGCAAACATTAGAAAGTGACACTTAGTTCCTGGAGAAATATGTGTGTGTGCTTAATCATATTTTGGGGATTTTAGCCCAGAAGTGAGATAAACTTGACAACACTTTCTATTTTGGGACAACTGTAATGTGCTTATTTGTAAAAAATAAAAATAAAAATACATTAAAATAAAAATACACTCTTATGACAGTTCATAACTATTTATGTTTTGGTGAATACTCTCTGCTGATGGTTATATTTATGTTTACTTTAGTTGTTAAATTAAATTAATTAATTAATTTTTTTTTATATAAAGTATACAATAAAGTACACTGTAAAAAATTGCTGTAAAAAAACGGCCATATTCTGACAGTTACATCCTGTTTTTTCATTACAACAGTAAAATACTGTAAAAAAAACAATGAATTCTGGGTAATATTTGTTGTTTTCGAGAAAGTATCCTTCTGCAGTCCTGTGAAGTAACAGTGCTCAGAGTCGACACTCAGAGGCTGTGTTTCAAATCAAACCCTACACCCTCATTCACTATTCTCTACATGAGTTTACTAATATAGTCCACCTGACAGAGAGAATAAACACTAATGAGTGAATTCAGACACTGATGAACAGCTGCTGTTAACAAGCAGAATCACTGGAGAAATGAGAAAAATGAAACCGCAACTGACTTCAGACACAGCCTTAGATGAAATCAACTGAAATAAAACAGCAGAGGATGATTAAACAACTCCACAAACAGCATCACCGACTTCACACATCAAAGTCTGACTTTATTTCTGCCATATATCTACAAAATTACTTGAGAATTAATAGACATTTAGATGCTTTATTGAAAATGTTTCGCTTGACCTCACCATTATGGTGATCAGCGTTTGCTTTCGTTGGGCTCTTGACCCTTGACTTTATAATAGATTTTTTTTTGTTGCTATAATGGTGTTTATAAAACACCTTTGTTATAGCAACAAAATCCAAAAAAAAAAAAAATTGTGTGAAATATTTTTGGGTTGTAATAATCATGAAGCAGTTCTCACTGATCTCATTCAGTCTTTAACAAAGTGTTGTGTTTTTTTTTTTTGTTTCATGTTATTCATGATATGTGCTATATGATACTACAAAATAACATTCTATTATAACAAACAGTTAAACATTTTATGCACAAAACATTCAGTACAACATCCTTATTCAGACACATACAGACATCAAGAATCAACATATGAATCTCAACAATGGTGAGTCAAAAGCTTCATGCTGCAATGCATGCTGGGTACCAGTACAGTACAAAACTCATCCATGACTCCCAGCATGCATTGCGACATGAATAAATTATTCCACTGAATTGTCCACTTATTTTCTCTAATTCTTTCAATGTGCTTTTATAATTGCTTTTGTTTGTGTGTTAAGTTATATTAGAATGTTTTGTGATGTTCAGAGTTGATCTGTTTATTTATTTTGGTTGATAGTCACCATTGTTGAGATTCATACGCTGATTCTTGATGTGTGTGTTTCATAGCACTATAAAGCTTTTTTTTTTTTTTTTTTAAACTGTCAGTACTCTTTTTAACAATCTTACATAAACTAAAGCGAAAGAGTGAGCAGGCTGTTATTAAATCATCACTTTAGTAACAGAAGATACACTGGAACAAATCAGTGAATATGGTGTTTAATATGTCATTAACAAAACATAACTAACAATATTACAGTTTTTGCTTTGGTTCTTTTTGCCATAATAACGTGTTTTAAAACACATGTGCACAGCAACCAAAGAAACGTTGATTTTAAAAAGTCAAGGGTCAAGAGCCCAACTAAAGCTAACACTGATCTCCATCCTTGCATTTCTCTGAACGTCTGACAGAAATAGCATCAGTCTATGTGTGATGTGTGAAGTAATACTGTTTTGGGAGTTGTTTAACCAGATCTTGAGATATTTAATGTTTAATGATTTCATCTAAGCTGTGGCTGAAGTCAGTTGTATTTCTTGTGTTTCTCTTTATTCAGTGATTCTGCTTGTTAACAGCAGCTGTTCATCACTAATCCACAATCATCATTTAATTAATCGCATAATTATCTCATTAACTTCAGCACTGATTCAGTGTTACTCTAACACTGTAGTGTGCACACATTATAAGTGTTCATTTAAAACTGAGGATTTTGATGTGGGGTTTAAAGGGTTAAAGATGTAAGATGAAAAAAAACAGCATGAAATGTAATTTAACAGCAATAAACTGTATTTAATTTACGGCAACAAACTGTAGAAAAACAGTTACTTACTGGCAACCGTGCTGCCAGTAGATTACCGTTATTTCAAGGAAAAAACAGCAATTTACTGTAAAATGTAACAGTCAGATTAACCAAACGAAAAAAGTTATTTTTACTGAAATATTAGTGAAGGTCCACAGAAAACAGTTATGCAAAGTCATGAACTGATAAGGAGAGTAAATATTAAACTGAACTGTATTAATGTGTTTTTGTACAAGAGAGATCTGTTCGTTTAATGTAGTTTTGTGGGTCACCATTGTGCTGGAGAGTAGAGCCTGTGCTTCAGTCAATGATGAGCCACAAACATTGATGTTCTGCTGCTTTATTTAAATTAACTGTGCAGTTGCTTAAGCAGCGATGATCTTTTTGTTAAATACCCCAGCATATACGTGTGCTATAGCTGATGATGAACTGCAATGATTTGAGTTAAAGACGTGTTTTTAGTAGTGGTGGGCCGTTATCGGCGTTAACATGAGACTCTTATCGGGCGATTAAAAAAATATCGCCGTTAATCTATTCTCAAAGTTGGGTTGGGAGCTGGGTATATACTACGCAAGCTATGATGACTTTCACCTTGATATTTTAGCACGGATGTATACCTAGCCGAATTGCACTATAGGGGGCGAGAACGAGTCTTCGAACCTGTGTGTATGTCTACTGTGAAATTGCCACATCAAACATGACGTGCTAACATGGATGCAGCTATGAAGCCGCCGGGTTTGCTTCATGGAAAGTTTATTTTTAAGAAGCTTCCCAATGGAAATCGGCAAGTCATTTCTGTCTCTACGTTACATGGTCGCGCTCTCTGTATCGCGCGCACGGCGGAGTTCCGCCCCGGTTCGCACACACACACAAACGTAAGCGCACACACAAGTGAGCACACTCCCACTCCTATTTGTAAATATTAAGCCGCAAAACGTCTATTTAAATATGACTTCTGTGTGTCTCTGTGTTAATGTATGGCGCAGACGCGCGGGTTTGTTCACTACTCATAAAGAAGCCCGCGTGACGCTTGCGGCGATATTAACGTCTGTCGTCTCACTAAATGAGGACATAAATACACGAACAACATCTCCAGAACTGCTCTGAGAGTCACTTCATGACCATTCGAGCGTTTCATTTGAGAAAAACTCCTCACGGCAACCCGTCAAAATAAAAGTTCGGTTTCACTTGAAGACATTGGGCAGAACGTAATAGGCTACTACTACTAAAACTATTAAAACCTTATCTTTAAGGAATAATCATACAATGTCTTCAATGTTATTATCAATATTAAATTCTTGATGACTGCTAGTTGTTTACTATTAGTAGTGAACTTATTCTGATCTACTTGGCAGAATTCAAATGAGCCATTTTAATCTAGATTAATCTAGATTAATTCCAAGATTACAGTGAGATTAATCTAGATTAAAAAAATTAATCTATGCCCACCACTAGTTTTTAGTTATTTAAAGTCTTTGCAGTTTTATACTAAGAAATATTTCTTCTCACTGGAGTCAAATTATATAAGTTCACATTACTAATACTGTATGAATTCTAATATTTGAAACTTGAACTGTTTGAAGCAATTGACGCAGAGTTAATTTCCATGGTAGTATAACAGTAACATGCTGTAAAAATGAAGAGCTGTAAATTAACGGTAGATGGCTGTAAATTAACAGTATATTACTGGCAACTCTGCTGCCAGTAAATTACTGTTATTTAACAGCACAATTTTGTACAGTGTAAATAAAGATTATTTGTTTTTAAACTAAAAAAAATGCAGAACATTTTTTGTTAGTGTTATGTTACAGTATTTATAACTAGCTATATATAAAAAGGAATAGAAACCTATGGAAAATCACCGTTTAGAGAGCTACTGCACGTGAACGTGTCTCTCTCTCTCTCTCTCTGTGTGTGTGTGTTTAGTTTCTAAATCTGACCTTGCGGTGAAAGTCCGGATTGTGTAACTCTTGGTGATTTCTTGCTTCTCTTCCTACACAACACCGTCAGCGCAGTGAGGAAGATGACCAGCATGACGACTAACCCAACAGAGACGTAGATGACAGACTCTGTGTGCAAGACGTCACCTATTACACACATTTAATGTCCTTTAAACTTACTTATAGATCATCACATTGATGAACTGACCTGTTGAGGAACTGTACTGATCTGTGATTTTTTTTCTTTCTGTGATTGTGATGCTGCTGGATTGTTGATTCTGCTCTGATGTGCTGAAATATGACGGTGTGATTGTAAAAGGGTTGTTGGTTGGAACCTCAGTGGTCTTATTATCTAAAAGGTGACAGAAAAGATCAAAATATCAGTTATGCTGACAGACCATACATTTGATTTAAAAATGCATATTTTCATCCATTTAATCTATTTTTAGTACTGTGTTGTGTTGCATGAATAAACCCCCTTAACTGTGGTAAGATCACTATAATGCACACTAGTGGCTTATTGCTGTATTTTATATTCAACACATTCCAATTTAAGCAGACAGCTTACAAGACTTAAAGACTAAATGATCACTCTCAGCTTATTTCTATGAAGTTAATTTTAACAACAACTAATAAAAAAGCACTAACCAAGTTTAACCAGCAACAGTATCTCTGAATAGACATCAGTAGTTAAAGTCCTCTTCACACCACACCAGTATAGTCCTTGATCAGTTGTTCTCAGGTCAGTGATGCTGACGGTGAAAACTCTAGCCGTCGTGTCGTCAGTCAGAGATAATCTCTCGTCTTCAGCTGGAGATCCTGATTTAACAATGATGTTTCTAAGTCCAAAGATACACTCGCCTTTACAAAAATACTTTGAATTTGATTCATATCCAGATTCATAGCTGCATCTGATGTCTAGTCTCTCTCCTCTGTGTCCTGTGACTGTTTCTGGAGCACCAACAACAACTGAAAACAGAAACATCATTATACAGAGCTGTTATGTGTGAGCAAGAGATATTATCAGAACAGAATAATAACTTATTAATATCATTCATATCAAACGAATCATTATGCAACAGAGTTAAAAAAGAAAAGAAAAGAAAAGAAAAGAAGTCAAACTCATCACGTCAGACCTGACAGTCTTAAACTCACCTGTACAGAAGCTGGAAAAGACAAACAGAGCGACCCACATGCTGAACATTTACATGTGTTTTGCTTCAAAATAAGACTAAAATTCAGCGTCTGCAAACGTTCCAGTCTTTCTCTTCCGTACTGAGTGAAAAAAAAGCATGTGGTGTCAGCAACTATCTTCAACATTTCCTTCCCCTTCTCTGTACCTCTGACCACATCAGCTCTTCAGGGCTTCAGAGAGCACATTATTGACTCTGACAAGCAGCACATGCTTTGCTTATATTACTAATCTAAACAGACTCATAACACATGAGTGTTTGCTTTATCAAATCAAGATTTAAAGTTAGAATTTGTTTATATATTAGTTTGGTAACTGGTCAAAGAAGAACAAGATTCAACTGACCATACACTGACAGTGAAACTACAGTTTATGAGAGTCTTTTTATGAGTTCACCATCCGTTTGCAGGTGAAGTCAGTCAAACTGAGTCAATTTAGATGCAGATTTGCTATAATAAGAGTGACAGGAGCGATGTTGAATCTGTATGTAGTGTTTCACATCAACTGTAGAGGACGTGATGTAGTGCAGCTCTCTGAACTGCACTCACAGCAGGGTTGCCAAGTCTGTTTCCCCCCGCGTAATTGTGCTAATTTTAAACTATTTCCGCAGGTTGTTTTTATTCCATGTGGGTTAAAGGTTTACATAATGCACAGATTATATTGAGGGGTGAGAACCAGAAAGGCGTAAGTGGCATTTCACCAACTTTACAGGAGGATCTGATTTTGTTTACTGATTTCAGTCGTTTATAATAAAAAAATTGTACACTCATGGATGACACCATACTTTTGCCAGTAGAAAGAGCTCAATAAGAGCTTTCATTTGATATATATATCCATTTCACCCAAAATGTCACTTACACCCTTCTGGTTCTCACGCCTCGATATTTGAATGAAATGCTTCTGAGATATTTTACTCATTTAAAACCCTCCTATTATCCTTGGGGTCAATTTGACCCCATTCAATGTTTAACATCTGTAAATACATGTTTGACATCATTTTTTTTTTTACTTCAAATTTAATGATGTTTCCTAATTTAATGGGGACAACAAACATAAAATTAACATGAAGATATTTTTCCAGTGCTCTCTACACATTTTGTAACATCGGTTATCCTTGGGGTCAATTTGACCCCAGGCTCTTTTAGCTGTATAAAACCATAAGAAATATCAACATTTTACACGCATTTGTTTTGGGTGATATCACTATAATTATATATATATACAGTGGGGCAAAAAGGTATTTAGTCAGCCACCAATTGTGCAAGTTCTCCCTCTTAAAAAGATGAGAGAGGCCTGTAATGTTCATCATAGGTATACCTCAACTATGAGAGACAAAATGAGAAAAAAAAAAAAAAAAAAAAAATCCAGAAAATCACATTGTAGGATTTTTAAAGAATTTATTTGCAAATTATGGTGGAAAATAAGTATTTGGTCAATAACAAAATTTCATCTCAATACTTTGTTATATACCCTTTGTGGCAATGACAGAGGTCAAACATTTTCTGTAAGTCTTCACAAGGTTTTCACACACTGTTGCTGGTATTTTGACCCATTCCTCCATGCAGATCTCCTCTAGAGCAGTAATGTTTTGGGGCTGTCGCTGGGCAACACAGACTTTCAACTCCCTCCAAAGATTGTCGATGGGGTTGAGATCTGGAGACTGGCTGGGCCACTCCAGGACCTTGAAATGCTTCTACGAAGCCACTCCTTCGCTGTTCGGGCGGTGTGTTTGGGATCATTGTCATGCTGAAAGACCCAGCCACGTTTCATCTTCAATGCCCTTGCTGATGGAAGGAGGTTTTCACTCAAAATCTCACGATACATGGCCCCATTCATTCTTTCGTTTACACGGATCAGTCGTCCTGGTCCCTTTGCAGAAAAACAGCCCCAAAGCATGATGTTTCCACCCCCATGCTTCACAGTAGGTATGGTGTTCTTTGGATGCAACTCAGCATTATTTCTCCTCCAAACACGACAAGTTGAGTTTTTACCAAAAAGTTCTATTTTGATTTCATCTGACCATATGACATTCTCCCAATCCTCTTCTGGATCACCCAAATGCTCTCTAGAAAACTTCAGATGGGCCGGACATGTACTGGCTTAAGCAGGGGGACACGTCTGGCACTGCAGGATTTGAGTCCCTGGCAGCGCAGTGTGTTACTGATGGTAGTCTTTGTTACTTTGGTCCCAGCTCTCTGCAGGTCATTCACTAGGTCCCCCGTGTGGTTCTGGGATTTTTGCTCACAGTTCTTGTGATCATTTTGACCCCACGGGGTGAGATCTTGCGTGGAGCCCCAGATCGAGGGAGATTATCAGTGGACTTGTAAGTCTTCCATTTTCTAATAATTGCTCCCACAGTTGATATCTTCACACCAAGCTGCTTACCTATTGCAGATTCAGTCTTCCCAGCCTGGTGCAGGTTTGCAATTTTGTTTCTGGTGTCCTTTGAGAGCTCTTTGGTCTTGGCCATGGTGGAGTTTGGAGTTGGACTGTTTGAGGTTGTGGACAGGTGTCTTTTATACTGATAACGAGTTCAAACAGATGCCATTAATACAGGTAACGAGTGGAGGACAGAGGAGCCTCTTAAAGAAGAAGTTACAGGTCTGTGAGAGCCAGAAATCTTGCTTGTTTGTAGGTGACCAAATACTTATTTTACCGAGGAATTTACCAATTAATTCTTTAAAAATCCTACAATGTGATTTTCTGGATTTTTTTTCTCATTTTGTCTCTCATATTTACAGGCCTCTCTCATCTTTTTAAGTGGGAGAACTTGCACAATTGGTGGCTGACTAAATACTTTTTTGCCCCACTGTATATATATATATATATATATATATACACACATATATATATACACACACACACACACATTCTCGTGGCTTTCAGGGAAGGAGCAAACATATAAAAGCTTACACAGAAGCTTTCTGAACCATCTTCTCTTTGTCTTTATACTCTCTCTCTCTCTTTCTCTCTCCTTTGAAAATGGCCTCTACCCAGCTAACACAATTTTGTTATAAGAACGTTCTCCAAATATTGAGCGTTGGTTCTGGGAACATAAAAATGTCCAGCTTTCTTGACGTTAGGGTTAGGGTTAGGAGATAATTAGAGTTAAAGTTAATGAGATAATTAAGTGACTAATTAAATGATGATTGTGCATTAGTGATGAACTCCTGCTGTTACTGAGAATTACAGAGGATCAGATGTTGATGTTTTATTGGTTAAAATGATGCCACCATCATGGAGATCAGTGTTTGCTTTAGTTGGGCTCTTGATCCTTGACTTCCTGTGTTAGATCTTTCTCTGTAACACTGCATGTGGTGCTGTAAAGCAGAGAGATCAGTGCTATGCAGTGAGTTTTTGTTAAATGTGAGCCGAAATCGTCACAATTAAAAGAACCAAAGACTTAAACTACTTCAGTCTGTGTGCACTGACTTTATTTAATACACGAGTTTCACAATTTGAGCTGAATTACTGAAATAAATGAACTTTTCTACGACATTCTAATTTATTGAGATGCACCTGTATATATATATATATACACACACACACACATACTTTTCCAATTTTAGGTCAGTCAGTGAGATTTTATGTGATTTGCACATTTGTCCATAGTCATGAAATATTCTGGATGTACAGGGGGCAGGGAGTGGGAGTGGGAGTGGGGGGTTTAAAGGCATATTTAAGTAGTCAAAAAAGACACAAATGACCTGACAAACTTTTCAATAATTTTCTGGAGGTTTAAATTGCTGGGTTCAAATTGACCCCAAAGGAGAAAAGGTGTTGCCAGATTTTAGGGTAAGAGGAAGGTTTTTATATTCTTCCAGTGATAAAACTGTGCTAGATGATGAGACAGATTAAGAAGATTTTTGTGTGAAAGGAGCACTGGTAGGAAGCTCCTTTGTGAAATCAGGCTGATTTTATGATTACTACTCCTATACAATGGTTTTCTAGTTATAGCACTGACTGAAAAATGTCTATTTTAGCTATGGACATTGCACATTTTGAGTCAGATCTGGCAACCCTGACTCACTCCACATCAGCTACAGGAGAGGAACTAAGCTAAACAGGCTAAAGAGAAGAGTAATTTACCTTTTTATCGACTTCATTTATTTAACTGTAGATGAGGTGTGCTAATTACAATTCATTTTTGCATTTATTTAACTTTTCATGTTAGCATGCTATTAAGATCCTATTAACTTGATACATTATATACTTTAGTTAAACTCTGTTTTGTCAGAAATGTGTCAAAATCAGTGAGATTTCTGGGGGCGCGGTTCTGCTGCTGACCCTGTACCGCACCAGCATTCGTTTGTATTGTTTATTTTGAGTTTATTTATTCATTCATTCTCTTTTTAGGTTTTAAGAGTTTGTTCTGGGTTGGAACCCGAGTAAAACTCGAAATCGTTCACGTTTGTTAATCGTCCGTAATGGAAATTCTTAAACTAGCATTGATTCTGTGTCTGGCAGTTGGCTTGATAAACTGCATGCAGCCGACGGGAAGCAAGAGGCTTATATACATGAGGGAGGATCTGATGTCCATGGTGTATAGCGGCCCTGTTGAGGATAAACAATTTCAAGAGGCTATCCATGATATAAGACGAGGACCCCGTTCCCATGGATCAGTTAAGAACGAATCTAAGAAAAGAGGATCCAGAGGAGGTGTGAAACAGCGGGTCAAACGCCGGGGGACCAAACCTCCACTGTCGGTAATCACATTGACTAATGTTCGCTCAATTAACAACAAGTTGGATGAACTAGCTGCAAAAATGGAATTTGACTGTGATTTTAGAATGAGTAATCATGTTTGCCTAACAAACTTGGCTAAAAAAATCAGCCGAATCCTACGTTAAATGGATGTACTACCATTAGAGCCAACAGAGATGGGGAAAAGTCGCGCAAGTCGGTTGGAGGTGGTTTATGCATCTTCGTTGACAATAAATGGGTAAAGGACTTTTGTATTAGGGAGAAGATTTGTCTAAAACGGTGTCTTTTAGACCCTTTTATTTGCCGAGAGAATTCGGCCAAATAACTATTATACTAACTTACGTTCCTGGTCTGAATATGGAAATAGCTGCTGAAAGATTAGCAGAGAGCTATAATTGTGCTCTTTCCCGGTCTACCGAACAGCCGGTTTTATTTTAGGAGATTTTAATACGTGTAGTTTGTCTGATTATTTACCCTCTTTGCAGCAATATGTAACTTGCCCAACTCGATCCACTCGCACCTTGGACTGTTGCTATGGAAATGTTAACGACGCATATAAAACCTTGTGTCGGCCACTTTTGGGACAATCTGACCATAACGTTATACATCTGCTGCCTAAATATAAAAATAAACTTAAGCAGCAAGCAGTGGTCACTAAGGACATTCAGGTATGGATGAATAATTCTGTTGAGCAGCTCCAAGACAGTTTTGATGACACGGATTGGGATTGTTTTTTAATACTGGAAACAATATGAATGAGATAACAGACACAATTTCAGCTTATATACAGTTTTGTGAGAAAAACGTGATTGGGACCAAAACGGTCAGAATTTTCCCTAATAATAAGACATGGGTTTCCAAAGATTTGAAAAGGTGTCTAAATGATAAAAAGAGAGCCTTTTGTAGTGGTGATTTTATTACTTTTAGAGAGTGTAAAAGAGTTGTAAGGGGTAAATTGAGGGAAGCTAAATTACATTATAAGAATAAAATTGAGGAAGATTTTACAACAGGCAATGTTCGGCAAGCGTGGGATGGTCTGAATATTATGTTGGGTAGAAATGCTAAATGGCATAGTGACCCACCAATTACTACGCCTATTAATGATATGAATAACTTTTTTAACAGATTTGATACTGAGGTTAGCAGTCTTATCTGCAATGGTATTTGTCAGACCATCCCATATTGCTCCCCTATTAATTTGACGGAGTTTGATGTGGTTGCTTCCATTTCTAAGATAAAACCTGGTAAAACTGAGGGGCCTAGTGGTAAAGTGTTAAAGTGCTGCTGTCACCAGTTGAATTGTGTTTTGACAAGGCTATTGCTAAATGCTAATAATATTTAGAAAAAATGCATGTAACGTCTATTCCTAATACGGAGAATCAGTAGGTTTTGAGTGAGTCAAAACATATTGGAGATTACCTACAAATCACTGGTAGAGAGTGTGCTGACCTATAATTTAACTTCATGGTATGGGCACCTTAACTGTAAGCAGAAAAATAGTCTGGCAAGAGTCACTAATATAGCTAGTAAAATCATCAGCAGACCACAGAGTAATTTGGTTGAGATTTACACCTCAAGATGTGTTGGGAAAGCGGAGTGTATTTTAAAAGACCCAACTCATCCTCTGTATGATCAGTTTGTTTTATTGCCCTCTGGGAGACTATTTTTAATGCCTAGAGCAAAGACACATATTTATAAAAGATCCTTTGTACCTTCTGCGATCGGATTTATTAATCAAAAAGCTATGTGATTCAGTATGATGGTTTTTATGTGTTTTGTAGTATGTGTCTGTATGTGTATCTGGTTTTTGCTGGCGTGGTCAAAGACAAATTTCAACCATGGTTGACAATAAAGATGTATTGCATTGTATTGTAAAAACATACTTTTTTAAACAAATTTTGACATTCTTTTTTATTTATGTTTGATCACTGAATATATCGGTCCGTCGTTTGTCTTGATGTTTTGTGGATGTGTCGCTGTTGAGTAGATCAGTTCTGTTCTGCTGTCTGTTGTTGGTTCAGGCGACTTCATATTAGCATAATAATCACAGTCTGTATCTGTCACCTGATTGGTGGAGTTGATGTGACTGGGGTTTGAATCAGGCTTCTGATTGGTTACTGTGGCATAAACAGTAGAGTCTTGTGGGCGGGTGTTGAGGTGTGATGCAGGCGTCTGATTGGACGAGGATGTTGCAGCGATGACATCAGATGGTCCAGGGTCACTGTTTGTGATCTCATACATGTGGACACTCTGGAAAACCACAACATATACATCAATAATTTACTAGTTCATATAGATTATACTGATAATCATTTCTGATCTTCTGCAGGTAAAGATTTAATCACCCACCTCTGTACTGTGCTGCACATTTTGATGAAATAAAGCTGAAAGGTGCACGAAAAGAGAGAAAAGACAAAGTCAAATCAACTCAAACATTCACAAAGGCTTTATAATCACAAATAAACTGTTACCTGTCCCAGATTTCCTTTTCCTCTTTTTCAGGACGAGGAACGTTCCAGAACACAGAACCAGAACCAGCAGAACTGAACCCAGACAGCCAGCGACAGAAAACAGATCTGAACACAACATTAAACACAAAACAACACAGCACTGATTCTGATTATACTGTTGAATAAATAACCTCTTAAAACTGTATAAAAATAATTTTGATTAATTCAGAATATTTGAAATATATTGTTGTTATTTTCTGTAACTGAAGTGAAACCGCGATGGTGAACCTTAACACTTCAGTGGAAAATGCTTTAACCACATGACGTCTGATGTGTGCATCACTTTGATCAGATTCATCATGAGCTACAAGAGTTAAAATGTGTCTCCAGACCCAGCTAACAAACTTACGTGGGGCCCAGATGGGTGGCACCTGGGCTATCTAACTGGGCACCAACCAGTTTTGTCCTCGGTCCCACATGGGTCAGCCCAGATGAAACAATGAAATGAACTCTGCTCAGTATGCATACTACAGAGTGCTAAAAATAAGACTGTATTCTATTCTAAGTATTCTGCTGCTGGTCTTTAAAAGTCTTATTTCGCCTAAAATTAGCCTTTAAAGATGTATTAAAATAGAGCAGAAATACTTATATTAATAAAGTAATGAATTGCATGCATTGCAAAAAAATAAATAAATACATACATACATACATACATTTATATATATACAGTGAGGAAAATAAGTATTTGAACACCCTGCTATTTTGCAAGTTCTCCCACTTAGAAATCATGGAGGGGTCTGAAATTGTCATCGTAGGTGCATGTCCACTGTGAGAGACATAATCTAAAAAAAAAAATCCAGAAATCACAATGTATGATTTTTTAACTATTTATTTGTATGATACAGCTGCAAATAAGTATTTGAACACCTGAGAAAATCAGTGTTAATATTTGGTACAGTAGCCTTTGTTTGCAATTACAGAGGTCAAACGTTTCCTGTAGTTTTTCACCAGGTTTGCACACACTGCAGGAGGGATTTTGGCCCACTCCTCCACACAGATCTTCTCTAGATCAGTCAGGTTTCTGGCCTGTCGCTGAGAAACACGGAGTTTGAGCTCCTCCAAAGATTCTCTATTGGGTTTAGGTCTGAGACTGGCTAGGCCACGCCAGAACCTTGATATGCTTCTTACAGAGCCACTCCTTGGTTATCCTGGCTGTGTGCTTCGGGTCATTGTCATGTTGGAAGACCCAGCCTCGACCCATCTTCAATGCTCTAACTGAGGGAAGGAGGTTGTTCCCCAAAATCTCGCAATACATGGCCCCGGTCATCCTCTCCTTAATACAGTGCAGTCGCCCTATCCCATGTGCAGAAAAACACCCCCAAAGCATGATGCTACCACCCCCATGCTTCACAGTAGGGATGGTGTTCTTGGGATGGTACTCATCATTCTTCTTCCTCCAAACACGTTTAGTGGAATTATGACCAAAAAGTTCTATTTTGGTCTCATCTGACCACATGACTTTCTCCCATGAGTCCTCTGGATCATCCAAATGGTCATTGGCAAACTTAAGTCGGGCCTGGACATGTGCTGGTTTAAGCAGGGGAACCTTTGGACAGCTCTTTGGTCTTGGCCATGTTAGTAGTTGGATTCTTACTGATTGTATGGGGTGGACAGGTGTCTTTATGCAGCTACCGACCTCAAACAGGTGCATCTAATTTAGGATAATAAATGGAGTGGAGGTGGACATTTTAAAGGCAGACTAACAGGTCTTTGAGGGTCAGAATTCTAGCTGATAGACAGGTGTTCAAATACTTATTTGCAGCTGTATCATACAATAAATAGTTAAAAATCATACATTGTGATTTCTGGATTTTTTTTAGATTGTGTCTCTCACAGTGGACATGCACCTACGATGACAATTTCAGACCCCATGATTTCTAAGAGGGAGAAGTTGCAAAATAGCAGGGTGTTCAAATACTTATTTTCCTCACTGTATATATATATATGTGTGTGTGTGTGTGTGTGTGTGTGTGTGTGTGTATGTATGTATGTATGTATGTTTCTCATATTTGTCATCTTTTGCATTAACATTATCAAAATTAATAGATACTGTAACAAATTTATTGTTCATTGTTAGTTCATGTTAATTAATACATTAACTAGTGTTAACAAATGACACCTTATTGTAAAGTGTTACCTCTTAAATTTACCTTCATGTTCATATGACTTTTTAGGGACATTATCAGTGAGACGAAATTCAGAGAAGAGGCTCACTTCATATGTCTAGACAGATAGTTCTTTAACTCCTTAACATGTAGTGAATACTGTAAAAAGTATTTGAGTGTCTGTCTCTCTTCTCATCTTTCTGTCTGTCTCATCTCAACTATCTGTTTTTTTTTTTTTCCTGATAGACTGTATTGCCCTCAACTGTAAAACTTTCAAATTGTTTCAGGCTATGCTTTCTCAAGCCAAGCCAACCTAAATTTTGACTTGACAAACTTTTTTAATTTAGTTGGTTAATGATGATTATAAATTAAATCTCTTAGGTACTTTACAGACAAAGCAAACAACACTCTTTTTCTAACACCATCCTATAGTATTTAAAAATACATTTAAAATATTTTCCTTGTATGGCTCTTTTGCCTTTCCTCAAAATGATTTAATATTGTTTGTTATTTTATGTAAATTAGGTGTCGTGAAATGGAGTACATTTTCTGCACAATACAGACAGGAGTGCCGGGTGCCGTATTCACAGACCAGTGCCTACGGTGCAGTGAGATACTGTATTTAAAGACTGCACACCTAGGTATGTCAGGACTGACAGGAGGGGAGTCCTGTGTGGGTTTTATTCATTCAAAGAATTTGAGGGCTACTGCTCGGTTGATTGTTTTATCAGTGATGGAGGTGAATTTCAGAATGAGCAGATGCTTTTTTTTTTTCTTTCTCCTGTGTCATGTTTATAGTCTATAGTCTTAATCTACATTTGTATATACAACTATATTTTCTGTTTTGTTCTTTGAAATAATAATTAAAAAGATCACTGTTATCAGTTTGGTTTTTTTGGAGGCACCATGCATAAAATGGGATGCAGACACTGAAAATATACTGTATGTAGTCAATTGAATTTAAAACTACTTTATTGTCTTAAATATTTCACATGCAGAATTGCCAATGCAAAAGGAAAATGTCCAAAATTATCCAAAATAAATAAATAAACAATAACCATGACAGAGGACAGATTAAAATAAGAAAGGCAGCAGCTATTTGCACTAAGTGATAGCAGGATTTTCTGCTATTTAAACTACTTATTGCAAACAGTGGTAATTACCTGTACCTCAGTATTGTAGTACATTATAAAACATTAACGTTATGCAATAATAACGTATTGAGTGTAAATTATAATTTTAATTCAAATTATTAAATGGATATATCACCTTATTGGGACAATAAAGCCCTCCCTCACAACTTTTTGATTATTTCCTTAATTTTTATTGAAAATAAATGCTTTTTTGATGTGATTTGAAATTTGAAAAGGGAGAAAAAACTTTGCTAAAAGGCGGATTCGAACCTGAGTCGATCGCGTCAAAATGTGAAAATCACACATTTTACCATCTGCTCCACTAGAGCTGACGAGTGATGTCATCTTAACTAGCCTAATAAGAAATACATAAGGCACCGTTAAAGGGTAATATTACAATACACAGTGAAGTAAAGTGCAACAGAATGTTAATAAATTGTAAATAAAACACTACACAGATATTACAGAATAAACTCTGTAATTCTGTATCATTTTACCTGAGATGAAACATAGTTAAAATCATGGATATGTGCTGTATTACATTTTATTGTTTTATTTTTTTTCCACCTTAGCGTTCTTAATACTTTTACATTTTATTAGAGTATTCTGTTAAGTATGCGCATGCGTTTTTATGACGTGTTACGTCACGCACGACGCAAAAACACCTACCGTCACCACGTAATGCAAATTACACACGCAATGCGCATGCGTGTCATCGACATACCATACGTCACTTTGCGCATGCGCGGTAAACATATACCTGACGCAGATACCTGACGTCACCGCGCTACAGTCTGCAGCGAGGGGTGTCTCGTAATATGGCCAAATCAATTACAAAATGGTACACAAAGGAATGTGCATACTCTGGTCTACACCAATAAGATTTGCCGTGTTATAAACCAATGGAATTGGACCCAATGTGTCGCCCCGCCCCATCGTCCAGATTGCACTCTGGAGTACTTGGCCAAACCCAGGCCTGATTACTGCCAGACCTGTTGAATCATGAAATCACTTAAATAGAACCTGTCTGACAAAGTAAAGCATGCTTAAAGAGCAACACATCATGGCGCGATCTAAAGAAATTCAAGAACAGATGAGAAACAAAATAGTTTACATGTATCAGTCTGGAAAGGGTTATAAAGCCATTTCTAAGGCTTTGGGACTCCAGCAAACCATGGTCAGAGCCATTATCTTGAACCTTCCCAGGAGTGGCCGGCCTACCAAAATTACTCCAAGAGCCCAAAGACGACTCATCCAGGAGGTCATAAAAGAACCCAGAACAACATCTAAAGATCTGCAGGCCTCACTTGCCTCAATTAAAGTCAGTGTTCATGATTCAACATTAAGAAAGAGACTGGGCAAAAATAGCATCCATGGGAGAGTTCCAAGGCAAAAGCCATTGCTGACCAAAAAGACCACAAAGGCTCGTCTCAAATTTGCCAAAAAATATCTTGATTATCCCCAAGACTTTTGGGCAAATATTCTGTGGACTGATGCGACAAAAGTTGAACTTTTTGGAAGGTGTGTGTCCCGTTACATCTGGCGTAAAACCAACACAGCATTTCATAAAAAGAACATCATACCTACAGTCAAACATGGTGGAAGTAGTGTGATGGTCTGAGGCTGCTTTACAGCTTCAGAACCTGGATGACTTGCCATAATTGATGGAACCATGAATTCTGCTCTCTATCAGAAAATCCTGAAGGAGAATGTCTGGCCATCTGTTCGTGACCTCAAGCTGAAGCGAACTTGGGTTATGCAGCAGGACAATGATCCCTAACACAGCAGCAAGTCCACCTCTGAATGTCTCAAGAAAAACAAAATTAAGGTTTTGGAGTGGCCTAGTCAAAGTCCTGACCTGAATCCTATTGAGATGCTGTGGCATGACCTTAAAAAGGCGGTGCATTCTCGAAAACCCTCCAATGTGGCTGAATTACAAAAATTCTGCAAAGGAGAATGGGCCAAAATTCCTCCACAGCGATATGAAAGACTCATTGCAAATTATCACAAACGCTTGATTGCAGTTGTTGCTTCAAAGGGTGGCACAACCAGTTATTAGGTTTAGGGAGTAAGCACTTTTTCACACAGGGCCATGTGGGTTTGGATTTTGTTTTCCCTTCATAATAAAAAAACTTCATTTAAAAACTGCATGTTGTGTTTACTTGTGTTATCTTTGATTAATATTTAAATTTGTTTGATGATCTGAAACATTAAAGTGTGACAAACATGCAAAAAAATAAAAAAATCAGGCAGGGGGCCAACACTTTTTCACACCACTGTATATATATACAGTGAGGAAAATAAGTATTTGAACACCCTGCTATTTTGCAAGTTCTCCCACTTAGAAATCATGGAGGGGTCTGAAATTGTCATCGTAGGTGCATGTCCACTGTGAGAGACATAATCTAAAAAAAAATCCAGAAATCACAATGTATGATTTTTAACTATTTATTTGTATGATACAGCTGCAAATAAGTATTTGAACACCTGTCTATCAGCTAGAATTCTGACCCTCAAAGACCTGTTAGTCTGCCTTTAAAATGTCCACCTCCACTCCATTTATTATCCTAAATTAGATGCACCTGTTTGAGGTCGTTAGCTGCATAAAGACACCTGTCCACCCCATACAATCAGTAAGAATCCAACTACTAACATGGCCAAGACCAAAGAGCTGTCCAAAGACACTAGAGACAAAATTGTACACCTCCACAAGGCTGGAAAGGGCTACGGGAATTGCCAAGCAGCTTGGTGAAAAAGGTCCACTGTTGGAGCAATCATTAGAAAATGGAAGAAGCTAAACATGACTGTCAATCTCCCTCGGACTGGGGCTCCATGCAAGATCTCACCTCGTGGGGTCTCAGTGATCCTAAGAAAGGTGAGAAATCAGCCCAGAACTACACGGGAGGAGCTGGTCAATGACCTGAAAAGAGCTGGGACCACCGTTTCCAAGGTTACTGTTGGTAATACACTAAGACGTCATGGTTTGAAATCATGCATGGCACGGAAGGTTCCCCTGCTTAAACCAGCACATGTCCAGGCCCGACTTAAGTTTGCCAATGACCATTTGGATGATCTAGAGGAGTCATGGGAGAAAGTCATGTGGTCAGATGAGACCAAAATAGAACTTTTGGTCATAATTCCACTAAACGTGTTTGGAGGAAGAAGAATGATGAGTACCATCCCAAGAACACCATCCCTACTGTGAAGCATGGGGTGGTAGCATCATGCTTTGGGGTGTTTTTCTGCACATGGGATAGGGCGACTGCACTGTATTAAGGAGAGGATGACCGGGGCCATGTATTGCGAGATTTTGGGGAACAACCTCCTTCCCTCAGTTAGAGCATTGAAGATGGGTCGAGGCTGGGTCTTCCAACATGACAATGACCCGAAGCACACAGCCAGGATAACCAAGGAGTGGCTCTGTAAGAAGCATATCAAGGTTCTGGCGTGGCCTAGCCAGTCTCAGACCTAAACCCAATAGAGAATCTTTGCAGGGAGCTCAAACTCCGTGTTTCTCAGCGACAGGCCAGAAACCTGACTGATCTAGAGAAGATCTGTGTGGAGGTGGGCCAAAATCCCTCCTGCAGTGTGTGCAAACCTGGTGAAAAACTACAGGAAACGTTTGACCTCTGTAATTGCAAACAAAGGCTACTGTAACAAATATTAACATTGATTTTTCTCAGGTGTTCAAATACTTATTTGCAGCTGTATCATACAAATAAATAGTTAAAAATCATACATTGTGATTTCTGGATTTTTTTTTTAGATTATGTCTCTCACAGTGGACATGCACCTACGATGACAATTTCAGACCCTCTATGATTTCTAAGTGGGAGAACTTGCAAAATAGCAGGGTGTTCAAATACTTATTTTCCTCACTGTATATATATATATATATATATATATATATATTACAAGGAAGCAAATATCTGGGGACTGAACCTTCAGTCTTGAACACAGATGTGGATTTCAGACAAATTTCATCTAATATATAGAAATGTATTCAAGTATATTAATAAGCACACTATTCAAATATTCAAGAAATAAGAGTCATATGCAGTGACAGACAGATGAACTGACCTGCTGATTCATGCTGATCTGTGATTGTTTCATTTCTTTCTGTGATTGTGATGCTGCTGGATCGTAGATTCGGTTCTGTTGTGCTGAAATATGACGGTGCAGTTGAAAAAGAGCTGATAGTTGAAACTTTAGTGGTCTTCTTCACTGATCAGTGACAGGAAAGATCAACTTTAAATACACTTTAAATCGTTCATGTAATCTCTGGTTTAACAATGTATTTTATACCAAACACACTCAGCAGACAATCAGCTCAACAGTATATGAGTCGACTTACAAGATTTAATGACTTGGTCACTCACTCACACTTTCTAATAAAATTAATCACTTACTCTGTTTAACAAGCAACACAATCTCTGAGTAGACATCGTTAAAATATACAGTCCTCTCCACATCACACCAGTATTGGCCATGATCAGTTGATCTCAGGTCAGTGATGCTGACGGTGAAAACTCTGGTCCTCTTGTCGTCAGTCAGAGAGAATCTCTTGTCTTTAGCTGGAGATCCTGATTTAACAATGATGATTTTATTTCTAAAGTTACACTTTCCTTTACAAAAATACTTTGAATTTGATTCATATCCAGATTTATAGGGCATCTGATGTCTAGTCTCTCTCCTCTGAGTCCTGTGACTGTTTCTGGAGCACCAACAACAACTGAAAACAGAAACATCATTATACAGAGTTATATGTTATGAGTTATATGTGAGAAAGACACATTATCAGACCAGAATAATAATGTATAAATATAATCCATATGAGACGAATCATCATGCAGTAATAAAAAACATGAAAACATGTCAAACTCTGCACAAAAGACCTCCGAGTCTTGAACTCACCTGTACAGATGCTGGAAAAGACGAGCAGAACGACACACACGCTGAACATTTTACTTTAATATGAGACCAAATTCTGTGACAAAGTCTCTTCCGTACTGAGCGAAGAATTGCAGCATCGTATTTCCTTCCCCTTTCTGTCTCTTTAACCACATCCATCTTTAAACAACATCTTCACACTAATGACACCAATCTAAATAGCGCACTACTTACATGTAATTTTTATAAAAATCAAGATTTTAGGTTCTGTAACTGTTCTCAGTTTAAGTTAAACTTCAATAGTTTTGTTGATTTTTTTATGAATTCACCATAAGTTTGCAGCTGATTTCAATCAAATGTAAGTCACAGTCGTTGATGCTTTCTTACATAATAAGAGTCTCAGGTGTGTGTCGAAGCTGTGTATTATCCCACACCACCTGTAGAGCGCGCGATATAGATCAGCTGTCTAGTAAACAGAGTACTAATTTACATTTTTATTGGACTTATTTACAGTGGATGAGGTGTACGGTTTACAAAGAATCACATCATTTTCACATTTCATGTGAAATTTCATTTCAAGTTTGCATCATGTTTTATTTTTAGTAACTTTTCTTGTTAGTAACTTTATACAGTTTATAAAATATTAATAAAAACTCAGAAAACAGTCAAAATATTAATTCATTAAAAATATGTTGCTTGTACCACCATTTTTATTTATGTTTGATCACTGAATATATCGGGCTGTCGTTTGTCTTGATGTTTTGTGGATGTGTCACTGTTGAGTAGATCAGTTCTGTTCTGCTGTCTGTTGTTGGTTCAGGCGGCTTCATATTAGCATAATAATCACAGTCTGTATCTGTCACCTGATTGGTGGAGTGGGTGCGACTGGGGTTTGAATCAGGCTGCTGATTGGTTACTGTGGCATAAACAGCAGAGACTTGTGGGCGGGTGTTGAGGTGTGATGCAGGCGTCTGATTGGACGAGGATGTTGCAGCGATGACATCACTGTTTGGAATCTCCTCATACATACGCTCAGACTGAAAAACAGCATGTACAAAAAATATTTACTAGTTTTTATAGATAGCATTCACTGCTCATCAAACAATAATGTAACATGTATTTCTGATCTTCTGCAGCTAAAGATTTAATCACCCACCTCTGTACTGTGCTGCACATTTTGCTGAAATAAACCTGAAGGGAAAACGATAAGAGAGAAAAGTCAAAGTCAAATCTATTCAGACCCTCAAAAAGGACTTTAAAAATCACAAATAAACTGTTACCTGTCCCAGATTTCCTTTTCCTCTTTTTCAGGACGAGGAACGTTCCAGAACACAGAACCAGAACCAGCAGAACCGAACCCAGACCGCCAGCGACAGAAGACAGATCTGAACACAACATTAAACACAAAACAACACAGCACTGATTCTGATTATACTGTTGAATAAACAATAACTATCTTAAAATTGACATAAATGACTTTGATTATTGCAATATTCAACATTCTAAAATATTGGAAATGTGTTGCTGTTATATTGTGTAACCAAAGTGAAACCGCGATGGTGAACCTCAGTCCTCAGAGGAAAACGCTTCTGTCTACAGCTGATGTGAAACCAGATTAACCACATGACGTCTGATGTGTGCTTCACTTTGATCAGGTTCATCACGAGCTAAAATGCGTCTCCACAAACGTTCAAAACAATCGCTTTTCTCCAAAATATACAACATAATCAAACAGGGGGCAGTTGCATTGTGGGTAGTGTAGTTTGTGTGCTCACTAGTGTTTGGCTGATTGAGTTGAACTGCAGTACTTCCTGTCATTGTTCTTGTCGTTTCACTTTCTGTTTGAGGTGTCACTAACAGAGAGAGAGAGAGAGACAGGAAAAAAAAAAAAAGTGAACGTACTGCTCACAATTAACCCGATTAATCCCAAATTTTTCCCAGATATGAAAATATTAAAATGATGTGTCATAAGTAACCCTTTCAAATAATCAATAATTATTTTTACAATTTTTTTTTTTTGAAAAGTGTGTGAAAAATTGTGTTTCATGTTCGGTCACAATTGTGTGTAATAATGTGGGTACTGAAATCACATTTCTGCAGTCATAAAAATTGTTATATTTACATTTACATTTACATTTAGTCATTTAGCAGACGCTTTTATCCAAAGCGACTTACAATTGGGGAATACATCGAGCGATTAATCTTGAAGAGGCAATCAGACATACGAAGTGCTTGCAACACCAAGTCTCAGACATTGTTCAAATAAATACAAACTACCAAAGGAAGGAATAAGTAAAGATAATTTTTTTTTTTTTTTTTTTTTAAGTTTAGGATGAAGTCAAGTGCTGTCGAAAGAGATGAGTTTTCAGTTGTTGCTTGAAGATTGACAGGGATCCAGCATTCCGGATAGAGGTGGGAAGATCGTTCCACCAGCCAGGAATGGTGAATGAGAATGATCTAGAGGTGATTTTGCGCCTCTCTGTGATGGTATCACGAGGCGTCGCTCACTAACAGATCTCAGATTTCTGGAGGATGTAGTTTGTTAATAGAGAGTGCAAGTAAGCGGGTGCTGAGCCAGTGGTTGTTCTATATGCAAGCATCAGTGTCTTGAACTTGATGCGAGCCGTGATTGGTAGCCAGTGCAGGAGATAAAGAGAGGTGTAACATGGGCTCTTTTGGGCTCGTTGAAGACCAGTCGTGCCGCTGCATTCTGAATCATTTGTAGAGGTTTGACTGTATTAGACGGAAGTCCAGCCAGAAGAGCATTGCAATAGTCCAGCCTAGAAATGACAAGGGCCTGGACAAGAAGTTGTGCAGCATGCTCTGTCAGAAAGGGCCTGATCTTTCTGATGTTATATAGTGCAAACCTGCAAGATCGAGCAGTTTTGTAATGTGGTCTTTGAAGGTCAGCTGATCATCAAAGATTACACCAAGATTTCTGACCGAAGTTGATGGGGTTATTGTTGATGAACCTAACTGGATCGTGAAGTCATGCTGTAGAGTCGGAGTGGCAGGGAGGACAAGAAGCTCAGTCTTTGCCAGGTTGAGCTGCAGGTGATGTTCTTTCATCCATGCCGAGATGTCCGCCAGGCAACCTGAGATCCTTGCAGTTACCGTTGGATCATCTGGTTGAAAAGAGAGGTAGAGCTGTGTGTCATCAGCGTAGCAATGGTATGAGAATCCATGTGCCTGTATGATGGGACCCAGTGATGTAGTGTATGTGGAGAAGAGGAGGGGTCCAAGAACTGATCCCTGAGGAACCCCAGTGACCAGTGTATGTGCTTTGGATACCTCACCTCCCAAACCACCCTGAAAGACCTACCAGTGAGATAGGATTCAAACCAGCGAAGTGGAATGCCAGAGATGCCCAGTGATGAGAGGGTGGACAGGAGTATCTGATGATTGACAGTGTCAAAAGCGGCAGATAGGTCCAGCAGAATGAGGACTGATGATTTGGAATGGGCTTTTGCAATTCGCAGGGCTTCAGTGACCGAGAGAAGCGCAGTCTCAGTTGAATGGCCCCTCCTGAAACCTGACTGTTTAGCATCCAGTTTGTCGTTCTGTGAAAGAAACAGTGAGACTTGGTTGAAGACAACTCGTTCAAGTGTTTTCGCTATGAGCGGAAGGAGAGAGACAGGTCTGTAGTTTTCTATAAGAGAAGTGTTTAATGTAGGTTTTTTGAGCAGTGGGGTTACCCGAGCCTGCTTGAACGCAATGGGGAAGTTACCTGTGAGTAGGGATGTGTTGATGATGTGTGTGAGTGCAGGTAAGAGTGTGGGTGAGATTGCTTGGAGAAGGTGTGAGGGGATTGGGTCAAGAGGACATGTTGTAGGATGGTTGGAGAGGAGAAGCTTGGATACTTCAGCTTCAGTGAGTGGACAGAAAGAAAAGATGGGAGTTTTAGCAGTGGATGTGGTAGGGTGAGGGTCCTGTGTGCGTGGAGGTGAAAACTGACCACTGATTGATCTAGTTTTGTCTGTAAAGAAAGTGGCAAAGTCATCAGCTGTAATAGAGGTGGAGGGAGGAGGTGGAGGGGGACAGAGGAGGGAATTAAATGTTCTGAAGAGATTACGCATGTCTGGGCGCTGTCGATCTTGTTGCGGAAATGTGAGGATTTGGCAGTGTGGACTTTAGCAGAGAAGGATGTGAGCATAGACTGGTACCTACTGAGGTCCGACAGATCGTTTGATTTGCGCCATTTTCTCTCTGCCGCTCTGAGTGTAGTCCGATGTTCACGAAGAACCTCGGATAACCAGGGGTTGGAAGGAGCAGCCCGTGCGGGCCTAGAGGAGAGAGGACAAATGTCGTCTAGACAAGAGGTTAAGGTAGAGCATAAAGTCTCAGTAGCTGCGTTTACATCCAGAGATGAGAAATGGGTGGGTGAAGGAAGAGAGGAGGATACCACAGAGGAAAGATGGGAAGGAGAAAGGGAGCGCAGGTTTCGTCTAAAAGTAACTGGTAGGGGGGTATATGTCTTAGCCCAGCTATTTTAAACTGTTTGATAACATTCTAGGGTTACTATTAAGCATTAATAAATAAATAAATAAACCTTATGCAACATTGATAGGAACAGTGAGATAAAAAAAAAAAAAAAAATCAACCATCACCGCATTTCAGAATTGTTACTTTTTTTGTAAAATATAACATCAAATTTTTATATTAATGCTACGAGTATTATAACATCATTATTGTACATTTTTTTGTAACATTTGAATTTTTAATTTAGTGCAATATTTTGTCATTGCAACATTTTATTGTCATTTTCACTAACAACTGCCATTGGATTTATATTGTAGACCTAAGTTCACTGTTATCCCAGCGGTCACTATTGTGAACATCAACATGTTTACTCATTCTGTGACCACACTCAACAATACTAAATGTATGTGAATTCATATATTAATACTAGACACCCTAAAGATCATGTGTACCAAAAATCTTTGTCATATCTTTATGTTAACATACTTTACTAGCATTTTGTTATGAAGCTTTGATGCAGTCTTCATCTTCTCAAGGTGCAAACAGGAAATAAACTGCTCTGGTCATGTGACAGTCTGCACTAATCATGTGAAACTGCACATATTTAATTGAGACCCTTTATTTTTTTTTCCATATTTGTAGGAAGTGCACTAAAACATCAGTCAGTAAGGTTTTTGGACCTTTATAAACGAAAACCCTTTTTACAGTCACTATTGTGACCGGTGGGATTAAATGGGTTTTAATAATGAACTGATACTGTGGATAAAAGTGTCTGTCAGATGCATGAATGCAGATGTTAAGACATCATGGAAAACCCATGTAATGTAATGCTGTGCTCATGTCCAAATCACTGAATGATGGAATTATTTTTTTAGCCGTTCATAAACTGTAGAACCGTAGAACCTCTGGTTGTAATAAAATGACACATCAAGCATTCAGTTATTTTAAATTTGAATCAATATGTCAGGTGTTGAGGCCACATGCCATATTGGTTCATTTTATTTTTTTACAGATGTTGAGGTGTTGATGAAATTTAGAGTTTCCAAGTTCGAGACATGACCAGTCTAGTCAGAACTAGTTGAAAACTTTTAAATTATGGTAATTGCACCACTATCATAAATGCAGAATTAAAAAATGTGTTCAGAAGCTTTGATGCCTCTGTATTCAAGATAATCAGACTAACTATTAATGATTTTACTGAAATTATGACTTAAATTATGTATGTAAACACAGTGACTACACATTATCAATGGTTTGAACACAAATGCATGTGTGTAAAGGTGTGTGAGGGTGAAGTCAGTGATTGTGTGTGTTCAGGTACCTGTGCTGGTGTGGTCAGTGCTGCTGTTTGTATACGAGTGAAGGGTGGAGGTCGAGATCTGGACAGGTCTTGTTTTCTGTGGAGCTGAGAAACAAGATCACATTATTCAGATGAAAAATACTTTACAAAACCATCAACTTCAGCGTGAAGCATGAACACAGTGGATAAAACGGACTGCTGTTCAGTACTGAATATCAATCACCTTTAATCACATTCAGCTGGATTAGTTTATAGTTTCCCCATCCAGCTCCACAGCCGTACTGTCCAGCATCTGCCATCCTCAGGTTTCTGATGGTCACCGTAAATGAACTCGTCTGATGATCGTCCCGCAGAGAGAATCTGCCGTCAGACACTGACTCTCCTCCATCAGATTTTAGTATAAGATTATTATCTTTGTAAGGTCCTTTATAGAAGTATTTGTTGGTGTTTTCATATCCTTTAGCATAAGGACACTTAATAGCCACTTGTTCTCCTTCTGTTCCTCTCGCTGTAATCTCCACACACACTGAACTGCTCACTGCACACACACACACACACACACACACACACACATACACATTAAGCCATATTTTAATAAACACTTTTTATGTATCAGTAAAATGTAAAAATAAATAAATAAATGAAGCTTTTTGAGTATTTACCCATCAGTAGAAATCCAGAAATCATCAGAGTGAACTTCATTTCTTCATCGGTTGAGTTCAGAAAATCAGTGCAAAACTCTCAACAGTTCCTCAAATGACTTTCTTAAACTCAAATCTCCAGTAATACTGATAATACTGCTCTCTTCTATCGGTGTAGAGTAAAGTAATATGTCTGTTGATCATCTCACGTGTTGAGAATCAAACACTAGCGCTGACGGACAGCATGTCTGTGTTTCCGTGTGATGTTGAGGGCGTTATGTGTGAAAAATGACCAGGAAATTATCTGTGAACTCACAAACCGCAGCCTGTTTCCTGTCTGTTTCTGTTCTGCCTCTACGTTTGAGTGCTTTTCTGTTGCTCTTTTGCTCTTTTCCGGCTACAAACCCATATAGCAAAAAAATAAATAAATTAAATAATAATAAAAAATTAAATAAATAAAAATAAATAAATAAATACACATACATACTGTATATATATATATATAAAATCTGGCATGTCCTGACAGAGAGAGATGGTGAAGACTGGATCTAAAACGTTTGATTCATTAACTTTTCATATAATTGAAGTACAGTGTTTGACAAAACAGAGCAAATGGAAAGAGAAAGCGTGAACTATGGATATTATTATGGATATTATTAGATACAGACAGAGGGACAAACGTTGTCCGGAAAGATACACAATCTTCCTGCCTAGAATAAAGTCATTATGAACATTAACAATATTTTGGGACAAATATAATGAGGATTTTATGGTAAACTATGTAAGTGGCGATCTGTGGTGCATGCGTCCTGAGTCGCCGCGGACAGTCTTTAACTTTAAATTAATGTTGTTCAACTGAATGTACAAATCAAACTGGTAGCTGAAATATCCACATAATAAAAACAACACTGAAATAAGAGCGTGTGGTTTATCTGTCAATCAAATGTTCAAATGTGCATGAAAGTCCCGTTACTATAGTAATTATTGTATGTCCTACGCCCTTGAGTCTGTGTGTTTAGCTGAAGCCTCTTCCTGTGGCGGTGGTTGAACTTCCTGTTTGGTAAGAAACTGCTGCAGACATCTCATGTTTAACCAAAGCAAAAGGACCTACTAGTCATATTTTCATAAAGCTAATAATTGTTAGTACACAGTAAAATCCTACTCCAAACAGTGTTAATTTAACACTCAGGATTTTAGTATTCACATCACAATGGCAGCTGCTATTAGGAGCCTCCATTATATGTTGCTTGCAAGGATTTATCAGAATAAACAGCTACGTTTGAATGTCCATCAATGGAGAAAGATGCTCTTTGGCAGCAGATCGGTGCAGATACAGCATCTACCAGCAGGAGTGAACAGATCAAACTAACCACACAAACCTTGAGCTCAACATTCAACATGGACAGACATACAACAATAAAATTAAATAAATATCAAAATACACTTGCAATCCAGAATAACATGGTTTAATTTGTCCATTAAGCTGCAGATTGCAGTAACTCATGAGACTCAACTTCAGAAATGAATACATTCAAATTATCCATATTTGTGCATGTCAGATTTAAACATGCAATGAACAATTATAACAACAACAATAAACATAATAAAAAAAGATTGTGAGTAAAGAAAACAAAATAAGCTCAATTATGACTGATTTTCAGTAAAATCATGAAAATTATGAGAAAGGTGAAGATGATTTCTCTTGGTTCTCAACATGCTCATAAATGCAATATATTAGTGGTGCTTGCCAAAATGTACATATTTAGTATCATATTAAATATGATGTTATATTATATTAGTTCAATTGAACTCATTTGTGTTGTTGTGTTGATAAAGAGATGCTTGAGTCTCACTGATGGGTCTGTAGGGACTCATAAGACACAAGTTTAGGAAACACAGCTGTAAACTACAGATGTTTCTGTGTCTCTGTCCTCTGGATTACAGTGACGTCCAGCGTCTTTCATCTGCAGTCACAGAAAATAACAACTAATGAACAGAGAAAATAACCAAAGTGAATCTGTTTAATGTTAAAACACACCAGCTACTGGATACTCTGTCAAAATACAGTAAATCACTGCAGTCACAGTCTTTTTCATCAGCTAGAGATGAAACCCTGACTGTGTTTTAGGGGAACTGTTAATGTAGTACAACTGTAAGCCATTTTAAATCCAGTTTCTGAAGACTCACCTGTTCATAAATCACTGGATTAAACTCTTCGATGGAGGACGACAGCAGACCTGAGCAACACATCAGCGCAAGTCTTTATTAAATGCTTATTTAAAACTATTCGTAAATTAATCCAGTTCTTGTGCACGTCACTCTAAACCCAACCAAATGCAATCTTTAGTCTTCTGTTTAAAACATTACCTTTATTCTTCTTTTTCTTCCACAGAGCCACTATAATCAGTGGAAGTCCTATCAGGAGTAAAACCAAAACCTCTGCAGTGACGATAATCACAAATGAACCTGAAAAACACAAGAGGAAACACTGTCTGAAATACTGTAAAAACAGAAACAACCACCAGAATCAGGACAGAAACTGGTTTACAGAATGAATAAGTGAAAGACTGTCGAATGAAATAAAGCAGATGGTTGTTACAGAGAGACATCATCAAGGCACAGAGAGCGTATTAAAGGAAAATACAGTAAGAGCAGAAGATGAACTGACCTGTTGAGGAGCTGTGCTGATCTGTGATTGTTTCTTTTCTTTCTGTGACTGTGATGCTGGAGGATTGTAGATTCAATTCTGTTGTGTTGAAATATGACAGTGTGTTTGTAAAAGGGTTGATGGTTGAAGCCTCGGTGGTCTTATTATCTAAAGAAGAAAGATCAACTTAAACTCATATATTAGCAAATTCGATGTGAATTAATTTGTTTATATAATCCTGAATTATGCAGTAAATTGGCTTTTATATAATAACTACTTAATATCATATTGTGTTGTGTAGTTATATAAAGTTATATAATGACTATGAACTACAGCTGCTGACCTGTCTCTGTGTAAATTTCTAATATAGGTCAATGTGCAGAAGCCACATTAGTCACTTACCAAGTTTAAGCAGCAACAGTATCTCTGAATAGACATCAGTAGTTAAAGTCCTCTTCACAGCACACCAGTATAGTCCTTGATCAGTTGATCTCAGGTCAGTGATGCTGACGGTGAAAACTCTGGCCGTCGTGTCGTCAGTCAGAGATAATCTCTCATCTTCAGCTGGAGATCCTGATTTAACAATGATGTTTCTAAGTCCAAAGATACACTCGCCTTTACAAAAATACTTTGAATTTGACTCATATCCAGATTCATAGCTGCATCTGATGTCTAGTCTCTCTCCTCTGTGTCCTGTGACTGTTTCTGGAGCACCAACAACAACTGAAAACAGAAACATCATTATATAGAGCTGTTATGTGTGAGCAAGAGATATCAGAACTGAATAATAATGTTTAACTATAATCATTGAATCAGCATGATCTCACCTGTACAGATGCTGGAAAAGACGAGCAGAACGACACACACGCTGAACATTTTACTGTAATATGAGACCAAATTCTGTGACAAACGTTACAGTCTTTCTCTTCCGAGCTGAGTGAAGAAATGCAGCATCATGTTTCCTTCCCCTTTCTGTCTCTTTAACCACATCCAGCTTTAAACAACATCTTCACAATGACACCGATCTAAACAGTGCCTTCTGTCCATATATTATACAGACCTAAACAGCACAGTACTTGCATTCATGAGTGTATATTTGATCAAATTCAAGATTTTAGCTTTCGTAACAACTGTTTCATTAAGTTAACCTTCAATAGTTAGTCTATTGTTCATGAGTTCACCACCTGCTGAAAAAAACAAACAAAACAAAAAACAATAGAAACCATTACAGAATTTGTGCTGGTTTTACTGGTTATAACGGGACTTGTATTGGATTTAATGGAAACTGTAATGTGGTCTCTGTGGGTCTCTACAGGTAATTTGTCAACTTTTATTAGTGGCTTGTTAAAATCATTACATCCTTATGGAATATGTCCCAAAACACACTTCAGGAAACCATTTTGTAATGGTTTTAATGGTTAATAGTTGATGGTTTGTAATGGTATTTGTAGAGGAAACCATTACAATTTCTGTGATTATTTCTATTGTTTATTTCAGCAGCGCCGTTAGTTTAGAGCAGATTTCAATCAAACAAACTCATCAAGGCCCTGTTTACTCCTGGTATTAAGATAATTCACCTGTGAGAACGGGGTCTAAAACGCTTTGAGTTTATCCACAAAATATTTAGTTTCATGTTATTTAACTGTAAATGAAGTTTACTAAGAATAATTTATAAAGAATACATAAGTTCACTTTTTTTTAGTAACTTTTCTTGTTAGTAACAAATTATACAGTTTTTAAAATACTGATAAAAACTCAGAAAAGTGTGCCAGCATATTAATTCATTAAAAATATGTTGTTTGTACCACCATGTTTTTTCACTTTGAGCATCAGTGCAGATGTCTGTTGCAGAAGTTTCTACAGTATTTTATTATTTATGTTTGATCACTGAATATATCGGTCCGTTCTTTGTCTTGATGTTTTGTGGATGTGTCACTGTTGAGTAGATCAGTTCTGTTCTGCTGTCTGTTGTTGGTTCAGGCGGCTTCATATTAACATAATAATCACAGTCTGTATCTGTCACCTGATTGGTGGAGTGGGTGTGACTGGGGTTTGAATCAGGCTGCTGATTGGTTGCTGTGGCATAAACAGTAGAGACTTGTGCGATGTCATCAGATGATCCAGGGTCACTGTTTGTGATCTCATACATGTGGACAGTCTGAAAAACAACATATACCTCAATAGTTTACTAGTTTATATGGATACTACTGATAATCATTTCTGATCTTCTGCAGGTAAAGATTTAATCACCCACCTCTGTACTGTGCTGCACATTTTGATGAAATAAAGCTGAAAACTGTTACCTGTCCCAGATTTCCTTTTCCTCTTTTTCAGGACGAGGAACGTTCCAGAACACAGAACCAGAACCAGCAGAACCAAACCCAGACCGCCAGCGACAGAAGACAGATCTGAACACAACATTAAACACAAAACAACACAACACTGATTCTGATTATACTGTTGAATACACAATAACTGTCTTAAAATTGACATAAATGACTTTGATTATTGCAATATTCAACATTCTAAAATATTGGAAATGTGTTGTTGTTATTGTTTCTTTTCTTTCTGGATCGTAGATTCGGTTCTGTTGTGCTGAAATATGACGGTGCAGTTGAAAAAGAGCTGATAGTTGAAACTTAAGTGGTCTTCTTCACTGATCAGTGACAGGAAAGATCAACTTTAAATACACTTTAAATCGTTCATGTAATCTCTGGTTTAACAATGTATTTTATACCAAACACACTCAGCAGACAATCAGCTCAACAGTATATGAGTCGACTTACAAGATTTAATGACTTGGTCACTCACTCACACTTTCTAATAAAATTAATAACTTACTCTGTTTAACAAGCAACACAATCTCTGAATAGACATCGTTAAAATATACAGTCCTCTCCACAGCACACCAGTATTGGCCATGATCAGTTGATCTCAGGTCAGTGATGCTGACGGTGAAAACTCTGGTCGTCGTGTCGTCAGTCAGAGATAATCTCTCGTCTTCAGCTGGAGATCCTGATTTAACCATGATGTTTCTAAGTCCAAAGATACACGTCTTTACAAAAATACTTTGAATTTGACTCATATCCAGATTCATAGCTGCATCTGATGTCTAGTCTCTCTCCTCTGTGTCCTGTGACTGTTTCTGGAGCACCAACAACAACTGAAAACAGAAAAATCATTATACAGAGTTATATGTGAGAAAGACACATTATCAGACCAGAATAATAATGTACAACTATAATCCATATGAATCAGCATGCAGTAATAAAAAACATGAAAACATGTCAAACTCTGCACAAAAGACCTCCGAGTCTTGAACTCACCTGTACAGATGCTGGAAAAGACGAGCAGAACGACACACACACTGAACATTTTACTGTAATATGAGACCAAATTCTGTGACAAACGTTACAGTCTTTCTCTTCCGAGCTGAGTGAAGAAATGCAGCATCATGTTTCCTTCCCCTTTCTGTCTCTTTAACCACATCCAGCTTTAAACAACATCTTCACAATGACACCGATCTAAACAGCACACTACTTACATGCTATTTTTTTTTTTTTATCAAAATCAAGATTTTAGCTTCTGAATCTGGTCTAAGCAAGTTTAAGTTAAACTTCAATAGTTTTGTTCATTGCAGCTGATTTCAATCAAATGTAAGTCATAGTTGTTGATGATTTCTTACATAATAAGAGTCACAGGTGTGTGTTGAAGCTGTGTATTATCCCACACCACCTGTAGAGCGCGCGATATAGCGCAGCTTTCTGGGGTGTATTCCAGAAAGCATCAATATTATCAGTCTGCAATACCGAAGGCTGCACTTTCAGGACCGCAGTTGTAGGACCGCACTTCTAGGACCCTAGTTTTTTGTGACAGCGCCACCTACCGAGCCAGAGAACCGCAGTCCCAGGAATGCATTTCCAGGACCCTAGTTTTGGAGGACCGAAAAAGTGCCACTAAGGCAGTATTTCCACCCAGTTTTAACTACATTAGAATTTTAGAGTTTTTTAAAGTTTTATTACACCCAAATACTACTTTCTTTATTACAATTAAACCAGGTTCCTAGGAATGTTGAGTAATTATTGGGTCTAAGTAGCATAATATAATAACTCAAGTAAAATATACAAGGAATCATGGTATAGTCTTTTCAGTCACTAGATCAACCACATTTTCAAGTACAGAGGGACACAAGGATGACTCTGGGGGTAGATTTAAGATTGTGTATATTTTATAAAATAATATATTACAACAGTTGAACTTGAACACACACAAAAACAAATTTGTTCATGACATGAACCACATAGAAAGAACTTCATTGACAACGTCTTCACTGACTCCTAAGAGAGAGAAAGAGAGAGAAGTGAATGAAATAAGGAACATTTAGTTGAACATGTTCTACTCTCTAATTTTAAATTTCATATTTCTTCATACCAATTAATGTTCATAATACTATTATTGCATAGCTACTGTTCAAAGATTTGGAAAAATTTTATTTTGATGTTGTGGGAACAAAGGTTCTTGAAACATTCATGCAAATAAAGCCCATCTGAACTGAGAAAAAAATAATAGAGAGAGATGCAAGAAATCTGAATAGAAACAACATATTATTGACATAACTTTAGAAGAAGAGACGTACTCATAACATGTTTTGTGGGGTAACGTTAAACAGGCTGAATGAGCACGTGACAGTTAAAACATTAAGATTATTTTAACTTAATTAAAATGGAAAAACAATGAGTAATTAACAAGCTTTCACAACGAACGTGCTACAGTTTATTGTGCTGTCAATAATTCATTACAGGCTTATCATGCTAACAATTCATTTTACAGCATTAGACGCTAATATATGATGGCTATGAATTCAAGACTATTTAGCAAATCACGATCACTTCGGCTACGTTAACTTTCCAATGAAATGCATCACAATTGTTTTTAATGTTAAACAAATAAAAATGTATTCATATTTGATACTCACACTCTGACTGTCATCCATCTTCGCTGGTCCTGTAATTCGGTAGGTGGCGCTGTCACTAAAAACCTAGGGTCCTAGAAATGCGGTCCTAGGACTGCGTTCCTGAAAATGCAGCCTCCGGTTTTGCAGGCAGATGGTTAACTTACCGTCAGCTAAACCCTGAACTCTCGGTTGATTAACCCGAAACATTGCTTACTCGAGGTATGTGGTTCCAAAAACGCGTCCGGGAGTAAGTTCATTCAACTCCGAGTATGTTCCTGGTTAAGACTCAAGATATTCTCAACAGAGCGACGAGTCACTATGGAAACGGACGCTAAGAATGAAGCCATGCTGCTTCTTTCTTCTTCTTCTGTTCAAAGGTCATGTAGGCCTTATGCTTAGTGCATATCGTCACCTAATTGATGGTTTTGCAATCTTTTTTATTTTTTTCCGTTTAATCTTTAATCCTTGAGAATAAGAATTATATTGTTTGTTTGATGCTAATTATATATTAAGTCATATCAGATATGTATTTTTATTATAGAAATATATAGAAAATGCCGATCCATGTGTGAGATGACAATATAAATAATAAATATATATAGGCTAATATGATAAATTAAACATTACCTTGTTATAATAGTGTTTTATAATTTATACAGATAACTGTTATATATGCCAATAAAATATAATAACCATATTAGAGCAATATATAGGCTAACCTTCATCATTAAAATAGCATACAACTATATATATATGTATATATATATATATATATATATATATATATATATATATATATATATATATATAGTAGGCTATATACATAACTGTGTTGTAATGATATATAATATTGTGTCACGCCCACTGAAGGCTCGTCAGTAGGCCACACATGCTCTGATCACAGTTGCCAAGTCCGCGTATTATACTTTGAGCTTCTTTTTTTGTAAAGTTGCGGCCCTCAAATGAAGTTAATTGAATAGCCCTGCCCTATTGCATTCAATTACTTTGTTAACCGCACTACATGGCATTGGACATTCAGCAGACATTCACAAGTAAGTATGACATTAAAACAATACTTGCCCAATTTGATCGATTGTGAAAAAAAATGTAGTAGGTTGACAATGATATCGCTGATTAATCTGCAAAAAATAACTTTATTGCTCATATAATTAGAAAGTTATTGAATGTGGAAATGTGTGAATGTTGTGAATGTGCGAATATAAAACCAACTTTACCCAAGTGCCACAGACGGAGTGGGCGTGCTCGGAGGCGTTTTCCTTTTCTGTGCCGCGTTCCTCTCATATTCAGTGATAAATTAAACCCGACGTGGAAAGTCTTTGCAGATGCACCCCCTCTTGAAATTTTGGCATTACATGTTTTGCAAATCGCTGTCTGTGGGTCTTTCTCAGATATACTGAAATACGTCCACACCGCAGACATGTTGCTTCAGACAAGCACGTGCAGGTCGTGGTTTCTGTATGCGTCATCACAACATTTCGGCACAGTTGCCAACTCTCGCGAGACAAATAAGCAACCGCAGCTTCAAAAACAAGCCCAATATTTTTTTGATGATTTATTATCATCAATATTATTTATTATCAATTATTTATTACCAATATATGAGCCTGCAACATATTAAACTGAAACCACTCTCTTATCTGAAAAGCAAAAACAGAAGCTATTTTACAAAAATTAGCAAACTGCAACAAAAGTGGGAACAAAACTCGTCTCCATCACCTGTGAGCAGAATAGGATTGTAGAGATGGAAAAGGAGAAAAGCACAAGAGCTTCAAAGGGGAGCTGTATATAAAATATATAGTGGTCATTCTATGGAAATGTCAATTTTTCTGTCCCTAGCCTTTACAGAAATATTACACTTGAAAAACACTTGGTCACATTTAAAAAATATATATATTTTAAAATGAAACAATGTGTTATTTGAACAATTACACCTTCTTGAGGCATCAATATTTTTTTTAAATTAATTATAAAGAATTCCAAGCACCACAAAACTGCTCATCCCCACAGCCATGTACAGCGGCAAAGTGCTTTATTTTGAGGTCAAAAACAGGTTTTTCTTCCATTTAAAATAAAATAATGTATACATAACTATCAAATAAATGACATAAAAAACAAAATGCCACATAAATAGTATAGAAAAAATATAAAATATTATATTCAATTATATATTCAATTATAATATATATTATATTAAAAAGAAAATATTATATAATAATATTAAAAAATATTATAAAAAAAGAAAAAAAATCATTAAGCTGTCATGTGTGTATTCGTGAAGTCAAAAGGTAATCTAATAATGTGGTTTAAATGTTAAAAAAAAGAAATACATTTTAAGACATCTTGCCATACCAGGCTATTCGAACCAAATGTATTGATCAGTATTAGGATATGACTACTTGTTTTTTTATTACAGCCCGTGATAATTAATACATTACAAAACTAAAAGAATAGGCTAAAAGAAAGTCATCCCACTCCTCTATTTCTACTTCTGTCATCGCTTGGATTACAGCGTCACGTTTTTGAATGTGATTTTTCTCCAATGAGGGGGCGGAACATATGGCAAATTACCTACAGCACTTATATTATTGCACTAGTTGGTTATTAACTGCGAGCAGACAGAGTGTCAATCAATGCATTGGAGAATACAGGCGAACATAAATAAAAAAGCTAAGTTGCTTGTCAGATTTCCATAACAATGTGGAATAAACAGTGGGTTTTATGGGTTTGGAGGGCGTTGGTATGGAAGCAGATTATACGGTGGCTGAGAAGTTCAAAACAAATCACAATTCTGAAAACAAAATAACAAATTGCAAAAGCAAATGCAAATCTAAAAAACAAAACAACAATTCAGAAAACATTATAACAAGTCAGAAAACACAGCGACAAATCCGAAAACAAAATAGCAAGTCAGAATACACAATGACAAATCAGACAAACCGGAAGAGGTAGGTATAATTTGAGACAGCGCCATTGGTTTGGGATTATTCACCGCTGACTGGACGAGACATCTGTCAATCAAGGTATACAGGATGAACAGCAGAGTAGTGGTAGAAAGTTCGGAGATGGTTTTAAAGTAGCTCAGTTTAAATGTATTGTATGAATTGCCCTTACTATGGAACAAAACATACGGAGTGTCTATTTTTACTATTTTTTGGTACGTCGCTGCGACGTTTTTTTTTTTTTCTTCTTTTTTTATTGCATTTCAAAACATTACAATATTTGAAACTTAACAAGGGGCATACGGACATCCTCACATGTAGATATAAGGGCTACACAAAGCAGCATAATAAAATAAAAAAATAAAAAAATTAAAAACCTTACAAATACCTTACAACATTTTCAAGAATGTTAAAAGTTTTAGAAGCCTTTGAATTCAAAGGTTTGGACACATTCTTAAAAGAAGTGAAAAAAGATTTTACATCAGAAGAAAACATTCTAAAGTTAGGTTTACAATGAATAGTTCTGGCTTTATGAAGGTGAAATTTACCCAGAAGACAAAGCAGTAATACAGTATGTTCAAGATTGCTGTCTTTAGAATGAAAATCTGACAGGAAAATTATAGATTCTGTCATTTCTAGCATTTTGTTACAACAGAGAGAAATTAACACGGTAACTTCTGACCAAAAAGATTTGGAGAATGGGCAATGATAAAACAGATGTAGAATAGATTCTTCATCAGTATTACAAAATGAACACAATGAAGATATATTCTCAAAAAACCTGCTTAAGAATAAATTAGAAGGGTAGTATCTGTGAACAATTTTGAAATGTAGTTCTTTAATTTTACATGGAATAAAAAATCTGCGAGGAAAGGTCCTTAAGTTATTCAAATCAGAGTCCGGATAACAGATCCTCCATTTAGATTGTGCTTTAGAGGGGCATCCTGGAGTTGAAGAAAGGGCATGTCTGATAAAGACGTTATTGCATTTTTTATCTAATACATAAACTCCATTAAATGCAAGTGTAGGAAAATGGTTGATTACAGAGCCATAACATAAATGTGCTTTAAACAAGGTTTTTAAACTGGCAGGGATACTTTTAATCACTTTATTATAATCTCTCAGTGAGATTGTTGCATCTTTTAAAGACACAAAATGAGGAAAAGAAAGAAGGTCTCCCTGAGCACCGAGTAAATCAGAAACAAAAAAAATATTTTGATTCACCCATTCAATGAAAAAAAGCGATTTGTTACCAGACAAAATATTTTCACTGTTCCAAATAATACATGTGTGCGGCGAGAAATTGTGTTTAAAAGCAATCTTCCAGGATTCTAGGGCTTGTTTATGGAAATTTGAGAGTTTAATAGGTAATTTACTACATTTAAAGTTACAGGACAATAAAAATTTAAGGCCACCACAACGTTTGAAGATTAGATTAGGGATCCAAAACCAGGGTAACTCATTATTAGATAAACAATTCTTAATCCAGTTAATTTTGAAAGTCTGGCTAATGGTTTTAAAATCTAACGCGTTAAGGCCACCCTCCTTATAATTTCTAACCATAGAATTCCTTTGGACGCATTCTGTCCTATTTTTCCAAATAAAGCGAAACAGCAGAGAGTTAATAGATTTGATAGTTTTTTGATCAACATAAAGGGAAAAAGCAGGATAAACTAAGCGTGATATGCCCTCAGCTTTAGTCAGCAGGACTCTCCCATAAATAGTCAAGTCTCTCTGCAGCCAGCAACAGAACATTTTTTTTATATTATCTAGTCTTGGCTGAAAATTGTGATGAAGACGGTCTGAATCTGATCTGTAGATATCAACCCCTAGATATTTAACATGACATTTAACTTTAATATCATCAACAGAATTTTTATTTGAATCATGTACATATAAAATTTCACTTTTGTTGGAATTTACTACTAATCCTGAAGCTTTGGAGAAAAGACTAAATTTATTTAAAGCAGCAGAAACTTGTGAATCATTTTTAAGAAAAAGCCAAGTATCGTCAGCTAACTGACTTATGATCAATGTATTCCCTCCAATATTTATACCTTCAATATTGGAGTGCTTTATATGCAAACTTAATAGCTCAGCGGCCAACAGAAAAAGAAAAGGAGAGATAGGGCATCCCTGGCGAATACCTCGGCCCACACAATATCGGGGGGAAGTGCCAGAAGCTAAGGAAACACAACTGTTAATACCGTTATATAGAGTACGAATTGCGTTAATAAAGGATCTACCAAAACCAAACTTAGAAAGGGCTTCAAAAATAAAGAGATGCTCAACTGTATCGAAAGCTTTATAAAAGTCGATAAACAAAATTAACGCATCTTTATTTATGAATTCTGAATAATCTAAGATATCTATGATTAATCTAATATTGTTAGAAATATGTCTACCTTTTAAAAATCCAGATTGAGTGTTAGAAATTATATTTGCTAAGCAATGCTTGATCTTTTCAGCATATACAGAAGCCAATATTTTATAATCAGAGTTCAGAAGGGTGATCGGGCGCCAATTATCCAGAAGACTGTAATCCTTATTAGGCTTAGGAACAAGACAAATGAGACCTTGTTTCATTGATTCCGCTAATTCACCATTGTTTAAACACTCAATAAGGGCTTCGTAAAGAAGAAACTTAATAGAGTCCCAAAAGACTTTAAAAAATTCAAATGGTAAGCCATCCGGCCCTGGAGATTTATTGTTTGGCATTCTTTTTACTACATTAAACAGATCCTATATATTAAAGGGTTCCTCACAAAGTTCTCTATTCTGGTCATTAATTTTAGGAATCACAGAGTCAATCTTATGGAAAAACAAAGATGAAGCATTAATATCAAAAGAAGAGGTGTATAGATTTTGATAAAAATTAAAAACATGAGAAGAGATCGCAGAGGGGTCATTAGATAATGTATCGTTAATATATAGAGAGGAAATCCTTTTATTACTTCCACGTTTTTTCTCTAGGTTGAAAAAGTAAGCAGAGTTTTTTTCGCCAAACTCAAGCCATTTTGCTCTTGATCTAATGAATGCGCCCCTTGCTTTCTCTAAAAATAAATCATCCAGACTGCTTTGTAAAGTATAAAGAGATTCCTTGTCATCCTCTCCCGAGTTAGGATTCTTTAAAATCTCACTCATCTTTCTAATTAACTCTGTAATTTCCTTATTTTTAACAGACACTATATTTTTTCCAAATTTTATAGAGAATTTTCTACATTCGTATTTAAATAGTTCCCATTTAGAAATGGCCGAGATATTAACCTGAGATATCAGATTCTCCGCGATTTTCCTAATCTCCTGACAATATGAGTCAGAAAGTAAAAAGGAGCTATTTAACTTCCAGTAACCAGGGGTTACTTTTCTTCTCTGCTTAAATTTTGTATCAGAAAAATTAATATCAATTGCTGCATGATCTGTTAGAGGTGAGGGTGAAATTTCCGCTGTTGTTAAATATGAAATTAAAGAATCTGATATTAGCCACAGGTCTATACGAGATTTTTGAGAAAAATCAGATTTAAACCAAGTGTACATGTGGCTATCGGGGTGTAAATATCTATGTGCATCAATTAGGTTCAGCCGTTGACATAACATTCCTATTAGAGGGTTAACGCTATTAGACATATTTCTAGGCGGAAATCTATCCACTACAAGATCTGGTGCCTCATTGAAATCACCACCAATTAAGATAAAGGCAGAGGGATATTTGAGTTTCAAATTACTTGCATTAAGGATTATACCATCAAAAAGAAATTTATTGTTTGAAGAATTGTTGAACTCATATATGTTAACCATTATAAAGAAATTGTTATCCAATAGAATAACTGATATAATCCATCTTCCTATCCCTGATGAAAGCGTTTCTATAATATTTCCCTGAAATCCATCAGTGAGTAAAATAGTGACCCCACCTAACGAACTGGAATTATGACAGAAAGAAATAGGGCTCCCCCACTGGGTACGCCAGAATTTTTCATCATCCACACATGAATGTGTCTCTTGCAAAAAATAAACATCTTTTTTCATGGATTTACAAAATAGAAATAAAGCTTTTCGTTTGTTTAAGTCACGTAGCCCTTGAACATTCAAAGAGAAACAAGAGAAATATGAACTAAACATAGTATTGGAACTCAACTCTGAGTAAATACAACTGTTATAAACAGATACAACAAAAGAAGATTACTTCATAGAAGATATGCAGAGCATAAAGCTCGAATTCCTAATAAAGTTTGGGAAGGTCAACACACCCCGTCGTGGACCCATAAAAAAAAAAAAAACATATAGCCTATATATACATATAGATTATTATTTTTTTTTTTTCATTAAATTTTGCAAAATCATAGTTTAAGAGGCATACTAGATATCATACACAGAAATTCTCTTCCCGTTCTGGGTTGAATGAAAGCAACTGGCCCATTAAACCCCACTTTTTTTCCTTCCCTTCTTGCCTTTTCAACGAGTGGCCAGAGTTTGTTTCTCGCCTCCTTGTCTTCCTGAGTGAGATCTTCCAGGATCCAAATTTTCTTCTGTTTCAGCAGCTCGGATCGTTTGGCCTCTGTCCATATTGCAAAACGACATGTGCGGGATAAGAACTGGACGCTGATCCGCCGCGGGTTGGAGTTTCCAGACTTTGGGCCAAGTCTATGCGCGATGTCAATCATGTCCTGTAGTTTCTCCGCGGAGTGTGGAGAGAGGTTTCTAAACAGCTCGAGGACAACCATTTTGACGTTTTCCCCTTCTCGCTCAGACTTGGGTAAAGTTGGTTTTATATTCACACATTCACAACATTCACACATTTCCACGTTCAATAACTTTCTAATTATATGTGCAATAAAGTTATTTTTTGCAGATTCTAATCAGCGATATCATTGTCAACCTACTACCTTTTTTTCACAATCGATCAAAGTGGCCAAGTATTGTTTTAATGTCATACTTACTTGCGAATGTCTGCTGAATGTCCAATGTAGTGCGGTTAACAAAGCAATTGAATGCAATAGTCCCAATGCGCAAATATAAAACCAACTTTACCCAAGTCTCACTCAGGTATTCCGGCTACACGGAGGTTCCATCTGCGTTTGTAGCTATCCAGTCCGCTGCATTTCTCCTTGAGAGACTTGTTTTCCTTTTCCAAGTTCTCAACCTTTGATTGCAGAGAAAGCACCTTCTTCATCACGTCTTCCACCTGTCTATTAATGGCTTCAAGCGAGCAGGTAAGCTTGCAGATTGAAGATGTGTTTTCCTTTACCGACGCCTCGACGGACTGCAGTTTTACCAAAGATTCTTCTTGTAACTTGCTAACCTTTTCGATTGCCGCTAGCAGCACAGAATTAGATACCGTGTCAGAAGAGTTTGTTCGAGATTTCTTCTGAGCAGGGGACTTACTAGGAGTGTCCGGAGAGCTCCCAAAAGCGTTTTCTAGGCGTCTTGCATAGTTGTGTACCTTCAGATTATCGCTGTTTGCAAAAAGTCTCAGAGGCCGTGTCCATATCTTCCTCCATGTTTGTAGCAACCGAGTTACTTTACTTTACGGGCGTAGAAACTAACAAAAAACTTTTTAAAAAGGGTCCCAAACTCATTAAAGGCAGTCTTAACCAAGTATGCTGAGCTTCCGAAAAAAACAGAACATGGAAAATCAAAGCTTTAAGCACCGCATATTAAAAATATTATGAGCGCGACGAAGTTGCTGATAACGCGGCGCCATCTTGACCCCCACCTAAGACCAGAGTTCAAGTCAAGGTTCAACAGAGGTTTAGTGCCGTTTAGTGATGGAAATTTTGATTCTTTCAAGAGATTCGTTTATTTTCAATTCGTTCACCAAAATGATTTGTTCAGATTCGTTCACTGATTCGTTCAGTGACCATTTCTTCATATTACATAAATACGCCAGCAGGTGGCGAAAAAGAGTGTATTATGTGTTATGTCTTAAATCAACGAACGTACTGTATTTACTTGTTACAAAAAAACTGATTTGGCTTTATTAAAATGTGTGCCTAATCTACTCATTAAATAAATGAATAAGTCTAAATAAATGGTTCAGATGACCAAAACATAAGGTTTTCTTGCATAATTAACATTTTTAATGGTTTGGTCAGATGTTTACACATTAATAAATCTGGGATTATGTTAAACGTGTCGTGGAGTTATGTTCTGTATGTTAAATATGAATATATAAACAAGTATATGTGCACAGTATGCGCTTGCATCCGCTTTCTGCTGATTGCTGAACGAGACTGACTCAAATGACCGACCTAGCCGGTACACATTCGTTCACGAACTACATCCCACATAGCAATTGTCATCTGGCCCATCTCTGGGCCAAACACGCAGTTACACTCGGCCCACATGCAGCAAAGAGTTACGGCCCTTGTGTGGCCCAGATCTGGAATACAGACATGAGCCACACATGAGCCATAACTGGGCCAAATCTAGAGATGTTCCGATACCCTTTTTCCCTTCCCTTCCCGATAACGATTCCGATACCTAGACTCAGGGTATCGGCCGATACCGAGTACTGATCCGATACCCGGGTGTGTATCTGGTTATACAGTTGTATGTACTACTAGCCCTGTATGAATTGATACAATTATTTTAGGGTGTGCTTCACCATATATAGATAGATAGATAGATAGATAGATAGATAGATAGATTTTAACTGAATTTAGGACCGGTGGTGGTGCTTTTTTGGTCATTCAGTGTTTCTGTAAAAATGGGGAAAAACTATCAATAATACTGATAAGATAATAATCATACTATGAATTCTACTAAGAACAATATAAAACGCACTAAGGATTAACGAGCTGCTGGATTCATGAATATTAATCACGTTGTCTGCATTGGCTCGAACGGATTTGCTGAAATCAAAACAGGGACGATAATAGGTGAACGCCAGCCAATGAGATTGTCGTTTATGATTAGTTCGCCTACTACCGGAGAACCCGGCAGTTAAGCTGAAGAATCGCAAAGGAACTCCGTTATTTTGACAGAAAAATACAACAAAGAATAACGTTTACATACCATGCAGAATTGACAGGCTACCTGTAAGACTCCCTCGCTCCCTCTCCCTCTCTCTCTCTGCATGTGAGGAAAAAAGCAAAGTGACGGCGAGTCATGCGCTTCACACTAGAGCTTACGGTACGTCAAATACAGCTGCGCTGCGTATTCATTCAGATGAACTGAAAAATATATCGCTTGACGGAGAGAGAAACTCTGAAGCGCTCAGAGTGTTCAGCGAGTGACAATATATCTGTGCTAAACTTATACATAGCCTCCCAGTAAAATCTGATCATTTATTAGCCAGTGGCTAATATTAGACATCATTTAGTCGCCCAGGGTGAAGATTTAGTCGCATATGCGAGTGATTTAACATACTGGCAATGTGCTAGCATGTTTGTATTTCTTCTTCGCTGCTCTAAATAGTGGTTGCTTGTGTGGCAACACAGCACAACTTCCTGTCTTTGCATTCTGAGCAGCGAAGAAGAATTGATTTCCGTTTTGCAGCGTTAAGCAAAGCTAGCGCGCATAACTATAGGTCTTGTTTAAAAATGGTATCGGATCGGTACATGGGTTCAAGTACTCGCCGATACCGATGCCAGAATTTTTTGTGGTATCGGTGGAATTTCCGATACTAGTATCGGAATCGGAACAACCCTAGCCAAATCTCAGCCAAACAGTAACTTATAACCAGCATTAATTAGCATTTTCTGCACATGCTTTTTACCCACCTTCAGAATATGTGATGATCATAACATGAAAAAAATTTTAGTAGTTGTAATGGTGTTTTGTTTTTAAAGTTATTAGATGCTTATTTTGTTATGACTTCATCATCATAGGGAGACTGCGCCTGATCTCATTCTATCTTGGCTTTCTTTGCCACAACATCTGTGCTTTACAAACACACAGTTACAACAGCCAAAAAAAAAAAAAAAGTAAGACAAGAAGTATGAGGACCAAGATCCCAACTAAAGCAAACACTGCCCGCCACAATGGAGACTTCAAATGAAGTAAACATCAACATCTAAACCTCAACTGATTATAAATTAGAGCTTCTGTAGACATCTGGCAGAAATAAAGTCAGTCTGGTTAGTAACGTGTGAAGCTGGTGATGCTGTTTGTAGAGGTGTTTAATCATCCTCTGCTGAGATCTTCAGAGATTTAATGTGTTTGACTTGCAGGTGATTTTACCAAATGCTCAATCATCAGTTATTTGATCATTCATCTCGTGAACTTAAACTCTACTTTAGTGTTTCTTTTAACATTGTGTGCAGAGTTCACTGAGGATTTTGCTGTGTATGTTGTACATTTCAGCATCTATCCAAACAGAGTTCTGTACCTGTGAATGTCTGTACCTGTATTTAATGTCTGTGGCTAAGCACAGCATAAGTGGCTCAGTGGGAAATGCTGTCTCTTCACAGCAAGAAGATCTCTGGTTCGAGTCCCAGCTGAACCAGAAAGTCTTTCTCTCACAATCTAAAGAAGTGTGAATTACAGATGCTTAATTGTCTAACTGTGTGTTTTACTGCCTATTGATGGATACATGGCTGAGTGTTTTTTTGGCTTTTCATTGGCTCGGTTTTGGTGTTTCTGGTTAAAGACTGGTCTCTGTGTGGTTTACTGAAGGCTGAGATTGTGTAGCACTATTTAAACTTGTTCTGGCCCAGTTCAGGGCTGGTTATAAGTTACTATTTGGCTGAGATTTGGCCCAGTTATGGCTCATGTGTGGCTCATGTCTGTATTCCAGATCTGGGCCACACAAGGGCCGTAATTCTTTGCTGCATGTGAGCCGAGTGTAACTGCGTGTTTGGCCCAGAGCTGGGCCAGATGACAATTGCTAAGTGGGATGTACCAGTTTGTTTGTAATATGTAAATTTCTTTCTTTGCTGCAAATAAGCCAAACTACACGGGCCGAGCTCTACCTGTGTGCCATCATTATCGTTCAACAACTGCTTCTTTATGTTCACGAACGAGATGTACCAGTTTATTCAACCCGTTCACAAACGAGGTCTCTCTCTCTCGTTCAGACCCTAAAGAAATTCGGTCAGTGAAGGGCGTGGTCCTTCACTACATTCAACAAATCACATGCTCCGTCACATATCATACTCGAATGCTATTGGCTCAAGGTTTCAGTCTTTGACAGGATGAAACAGTCCACAGAGCTAACAGCGCCACGCTGCTCTGAAGTGAGGAATTTCAGTGAACGAGAAATATGAGTCAATGGATTACGTGAACGAGAACGATTTGTGCGCCAAAAAGATTTGTTCAAAAAGAACGATTCGTTCACGAATTTAACATCACTAGTACAGTTGATCATTTGATTTCAGTGAAATGGCCTAGTGGAGATGTGTTGTTTTATTTTTGCATATTTACTTAAGACTTGAAAGTAAAATCGGTCGTTTAGACACTCGTTAACGTGACCAGTGTAAACCAGCGGCTCTGAAAACAGATAGTTTTGGCAAAAATGCAGCTGTCTTGTGTTAGCCACAGTGTCCCGTATACTGGTCAAAATGAAGAAAGAATTCTGCTCATTGCCCTGATTTTGTTCACCCTTTGTTCAGGGTGGCCAATGTCCAGCCTTAGCTCCCTCTTAGCGCTGACCCTGCCCTCATCATAACAGCTTTAATGATATAATAGATCTATATAATAATAGGTTTATAGTAGACCTCACGAGAACTCAGTGTATAAACGAGATGTTTGAACTTACCATTTCTGCAACAGGATGCAGTGTTTAATTAACAAACACATTGTTTTCCTTGCATTTTTTTTAGGATTTAAACACTTTGGCACAACATCTAGATGACAGACCTCTTCATTCACATTAATCTTTATCTATTTCATGTACTTTACCTTTATTTATTCACTTCTTAATGTAGTCAACAATCATTCACTTGTTTTTTGTTTCATATTATGTTACTGTGATTAACCATTGTTAATGTTTAATCATATGTTGAGTTGTGATGCAAAAATCTTTGAGATTACAATACACAAGACGATGTTGGGAAGCAGCAGTTGTATTTGTTTGTGATAGTTGTGGAATTTATGCTGGTCAGACAAAGACAGACTGATCATAAACAGGAATGCAACAAAGATTATTCAGTCAATTTTATTCAGTTATTCTATCACTTTTTCTCATGCTTCCTGCTCTTTCTGTATCTGTATCTCTTCTAAAAATATAAGGCCTGGTTTCACAAACGGGGCTTAATTTAACTAAAGCCTAGTCCTGGTTTAAGTTAAGATATTTAAGCAACTTTAACAAAAATGCCTTAGAAGAAAACATTAAGGTGTGCATCTTTACGCAGAACAATGACACTGACATATTTTAAGATATGTCAGAGCAAGATATTTTTAGTTGAGGCAAATTATCTCTGAATTAACTACTTGGCTATTATTTTAAGGATTATGAAATTAGTGACAAATTACAATAATTCACATTTTTAATACAGAAAAACTACTGTATTTTTATACAGTACATTTTCTCTTTTCTTAAATTACAAACAAATGTATGTAAAATAACAAAACCGTTAGATGATAAAATGGTCAAATTACTGGCAGCAACAGCTGCCAAACAAAAACCTTAAAATTAAAGTAAAATATCCTTATTTAAATAATCTGACAAACACTGTTATTTTACAGGTATTTCCTGAATTTTTATGATCAAACACCTTCACTGAAAAACAAAAGACAAAAAAACAGTCAAATGACTGGCAGCACAGGGTGCCAAACTAAAACCTTTAAATTAAAGTAAAATTTCCTTATTTAAACAAGCTGACAACACTGTTAATTTACAGGAATTTCATAAATTATTACAATCAAACACCTTCACTGTAAAATTAACTAATTAACTAATTAATTAATTGAACGTCACATGACTGGCAGCAACAGAACATTAAACACTAACAGATCTCTCTAGATCTCAGCATCTTCACTTATTACAAACCAGTCTGACTTTATTTATTTCATACAAAACTTTTATTGAGAATTAACAGAGGTTTAGATGTCAATGTTTTATTGAAAATAATAAAGTTTGAAATCACCATTGTGGAGATAAGCGTTTGCTTTAGTTGGGCTTCTGACCCTTCACTTTATAATATCATCTTTTTGCTGGCTGCTGTGACTTTGCTAACGAGAAATGACTCTGGTCATGTAAACCTGGTTACTTATTGATGATGAGTTAATCATCATGTAGTAGCCTGATCACATCATGAGTATTGTCTCAGAGTATGTTAGCCTTTAATGTTTTTTATTTGTCTTTTTTATGCAGCGTTTTTGTGGTTTTATGATAGTCAGAGATTCATTTTTTTATCATTATATAGAAATTGTTTTGATTCACAGAAACATCAAGAATCAGCACATGAACCTCAAAAATGGTGACAATCAACAAAAAGCTTGTTTTGTGATGATCAGAGATGATCTGAATATTTTGTAGATTGTTACCATTGTTGAGGTTCATATGCAGATTCTTGATGTCTGTGACTCTATGTGCTCTCATCTAAGCAATTTCTTCAAAATACTTTGCAACCCTTAAAATATCAAAGCAGGGCCACTTTTCAAGCAATAAAATTGTAAGACTACAGCAAAATGAAATTAATAAATTTAACATGTTCAGACATCTCTGATGAGGCTAGTGAGTTAGGCTACTATACGATGACAAAACCATCATCAGTACGTTAACCACTTCATCTGATCAGAATTTTTCTTGCAGGTTTTGCTGTAATAAATGTGCTTTAGAAACACACATTTACAGCAGCCACAGAAAAAAATATTGTTTAAAAATTGAAGGGTCAGAAGCCCAACTAAAGCAAACACTTATCTCCACAATGGTGACTCCAAACTTGATTAATTTCAATAAAACATCAACATCGAAACCTCTGTTAATTCTCAATAAGAAGTTTTGTATGAAATAAAGTCAGACTGATTTGTAATAAGTGAAGATGCTGAGATCTAGAGAGATCTGTTAGTGTTTAATGTTCTTTTGGGATTTAAAGGGTTTCTGTCGTCTGTGTTTTGTAGGGTCAACATTGTGCTGAAGAGTAGAGTCTGTGCTTCAGTCCAGGAGAAGACCAAGAAACAAGATGTTATGCTGAATGTATCTTTATTTAAAAGCAGTAACTGTGGAGTTGTTGATGTAGCGGTAGTTATGAGTTTTTGCACTTATGTTGTTGTTAGATGATGGTTAACTGCAAAAAAAGTTTCACAGAGAATGTTTCACAATTATAATCCAGACAATACCTGTAAAGTAAAAAAAAAAAACTAAGAAAAAAATAGGATGTTGTACCTTAATTTTACAGTTTTTGTTTGGCAGCTGCTTCTGCCATTCATTGACTGTTTTTTTAATGATGTTCTTTAACCGTTATTTCCATTAATGGTAAACGTTTGGCACCCTGTGCTGCCAAGCATTTCACTGTTTTTTTACATTTAATTTTTTACAGTGTAGTTATTATAATAGTGTACTTAAATATGTAAGTTGTAAGTACACTTTGTAAGTACACACCATAATTAAAATATTGTAATTTCAATTGTAACTACTCTGCAGTTTCTGTGAAACATTTTTTTTTTTTTTTTTGAGGCAAATTAATGTTTTTATAGGTGTAAATTACTATTCATGCCACAATGTGCTTAATATACTTATTATTCAAGCCATTTAGTACGGATGCAACAAATGTTTGCAGAATACACCAATGTAGATTCAGACATTTCGTTTAACACGTTACGGCTACTAAGGAAGTCTGATTTTATTTTGTTGTGCACCTCACATGCTGTAAATGACAATGTGCAAAAACTGTACCATCTACTCAGCAAGAGGGCGATAAGGTTTCATGTGTTAACATTAGTTAATGCATTAAATAACAGGAACTAGCAATGAATAATATATTTATAGATATTATAATATATTTATATTAGCATGTATTAATCTTTGCTGATGTTAGTTAAAAATGTTCTTGTTCATGTTAGCTCACAGTGCATGTTAACTAATGTTAACAGATACATCCTTTGATCTTAAAAATGTATTAGTAAATTCTGAGGCCAACATTAACTAAGCTTAACAAGTGATGTATAAGTATTGTTCGTTGTTAACTCATGTTAATTTTGAGAAAATGTAACTAAAACAAAAAGCTGTGCTCAGGTCACACAAGATTGCTCCTTATATACTTTAATACAGGAAACAGTAAATTGAATGCATAAAATACCCCAAATACTCAAATTAAAATAGAAATAAACAGCCTTTAGCAAAATTTATACTTAATTGGCAGGAGTTGCCCACTCTTTTTTGCTGAGATAATTGAGGCTTTCACCTCATTTGTCAAGGACTCTGAGCACCTCTGAGCAAAATCAAAAAGCTTCTCCTGCTGAGGCTGGAACTGAGGGATGAAGAGATACAGCTCTGGGTCAATAATCTGAATCTCAGCCACAACTGCAGAGAGAGCAAGGTGTTTCTGTCCACTCCAACTTTCGTGAAAGCTCTTGTCATGCTTCCTTCCTTTTTGTATGCTCGAAGAACTTTTTTGTATCTCTTCAGAACATCATCTGGACACTTGGCTGTTGAACATAAAATAAACAGTTTATTAATTCACTACAAATTATACAAAACATGGTATCTTCATCAAGAATCAATTCACAAAAAGTAATTTACCTCTTACTGTAGCACTGGAGAATGCAGATCTTGACCTGTTTTTTTGTGTGTGTTTTCTTCTTTTTGGATTTTTTTTTTGCGGCATCTTTCATCCTCTGATGAAGATGATGGGAGGGAGGAGGAGGAGGAGGATGAAGATGATGAAGAGTTTAACTCATCACTCTCCCCAGTCAACAATTTGATCTCACAGTGATGTCACCATGAGCTCACAGGATACTCGTGATGAGGTCACAATGTGAGGTAACAGTGAGCTAAAAGTGTAACCTCACTGTGTGCTCATACTAATGTGAGGTCAAAGTGCACTCACTGCACAGAGACTAGGTACCCAGCATGCATTGCAGCATGAAGCTTTTGATTGTCACCATTGTTGAGATTCATACACTGATTCTTGATGTTTCTCTTTGTGTTTAAATGACAGAGTAGTTAATAATGTTTGTGTCTTATGCTGTTGTAGTTCTTCATAAATGATTATGAAAGTGACGTGTCATACGGCCAAGTATGGTGACCCATGCTTGGAATTTGTGCTCTGCAATTAACCCATCCAAAGTGTACACACCCCCGGAGCAGTGGGCAGCCATTTATGCTGCGGTGCCCGGGAAGCAGTTGGGGGTTCGGTGCCTTGCTCAAGGGCACCTCATTCGTAGTATTGAGGCTGGAGAGAGAGCACTGTACAGAGAGCGCTGTACATCCACTCCCCCCACCTACAATCTCTTCCGGCCCGAGACTCAAACTCGCAACCTTTGGATTACGAGTACAAGTCCGACTCTTTAACCATTAGGCCACAACTTCCCAAGACCAAGACTGCATATTGAATCTAGGTGATGACTGTGTTGTTATCATCAATAACAAACCACCTGGTTGCAGTCTCTTTTTGGGTTTCTTTGCCATAACAAATGTGCTTTACAAACACAACTACAGCAGCCTAAAAAATATAATGTTATGAAGTCAAGGGTCAAGAGCCCAACTAAAGCAAACACTAATCACTTTGATGGTAACATCAAACAAAACAATAAAACATCATCATCTAAATCTCTGTTAATTCCCAATAAGCACTTTTGAAGATGTCTGACAGAAATTAAGTCAGTCTGGTTAATAATGAGTGAAGCTGGTGATTTGTTTATTTCAGTTGATTTCATCGAAGGCTGTGTCTGGAAGTCAGTTGTATGTTTGGAGAAGGTTCTTATAACAGAAATCTGTTAGCTGGGCGTGCACTCATGAGCTCATCATGTGAGAGCACTGTGATATCTCTGTAATAGTGTTGAGAAACAGGAAGTAGAATGTCCCCCAGCGACTGATATTTGAGCTGCCTCCTCTTAACCTGCTCAACGTTTTGAATTCACAATGAGCTCATATATTACTCTCACTGTGAGGATCACCGTATGAGAATGGTGTGACGTCACTGTGATCATCGCGTGATCTCACGTGTTGACTGGGTCACTAGTGTCTTTCTTCTTTTTCTTTTCCTTGCCTAAAAGAAAGATTTTCTATTAAATATTTTTCTCTGAGAAATGGCTGTCACCTTTAATGTTGGCATGAAATGAAAGTTGCAAATGACGATCTATTGCATTGTGACATTCTGAGTGAAACGGTTTATCGAACAAGAAAAACATATGTAGTGTACACTTCCGTGGCGCTGCAAGATGACAGCTCAGCACTACCCAGTCAACACGTGAGATCACGCGATGATCACAGTGACAGGAGGAGGAGGAGGAGGAGGAGGAGGAGGAGGAGGAGGAGGAGGAGGAGGAGGAGGAGGAGGAGGAGGAGGAGGAGGAGGAGGAGGAGGAGGAGGAGGAGGAGGAGGAGGAGGAGGAGGAGGAGGAGGAGGAGGAGGAGGAGGAGGAGGAGGAGGAGGAGGAGGAGGAGGAGGAGGAGGAGGAGGAGGAGGAGGAGGAGGAGGAGGAGGAGGAGGAGGAGGAGGAGGAGGAGGAGGAGGAGGAGGAGGAGGAGGAGGAGGAGGAGGAGGAGGAGGAGGAGGAGGAGGAGGAGGAGGAGGAGGAGGAGGAGGAGGAGGAGGAGGAGGAGGAGGAGGAGGAGGAGGAGGAGGAGGAGGAGGAGGAGGAGGAGGAGGAGGAGGAGGAGGAGGAGGAGGAGGAGGAGGAGGAGGAGGAGGAGGAGGAGGAGGAGGAGGAGGAGGAGGAGGAGGAGGAGGAGGAGGAGGAGGAGGAGGAGGAGGAGGAGGAGGAGGAGGAGGAGGAGGAGGAGGAGGAGGAGGAGGAGGAGGAGGAGGAGGAGGAGGAGGAGGAGGAGGAGGAGGAGGAGGAGGAGGAGGAGGAGGAGGAGGAGGAGGAGGAGGAGGAGGAGGAGGAGGAGGAGGAGGAGGAGGAGGAGGAGGAGGAGGAGGAGGAGGAGGAGGAGGAGGAGGAGGAGGAGGAGGAGGAGGAGGAGGAGGAGGAGGAGGAGGAGGAGGAGGAGGAGGAGGAGGAGGAGGAGGAGGAGGAGGAGGAGGAGGAGGAGGAGGAGGAGGAGGAGGAGGAGGAGGAGGAGGAGGAGGAGGAGGAGGAGGAGGAGGAGGAGGAGGAGGAGGAGGAGGAGGAGGAGGAGGAGGAGGAGGAGGAGGAGGAGGAGGAGGAGGAGGAGGAGGAGGAGGAGGAGGAGGAGGAGGAGGAGGAGGAGGAGGAGGATGAAGATGATGAAGAGTTTAACTCATCACTCTCCCCAGTCAACAATTTGATCTCACAGTGATGTCACCATGAGCTCACAGGATACTCGTGATGAGGTCACAATGTGAGGTAACAGTGAGCTAAAAGTGTAACCTCACTGTGTGCTCATACTAATGTGAGGTCAAAGTGCACTCACTGCACAGAGACTAGGTACCCAGCATGCATTGCAGCATGAAGCTTTTGATTGTCACCATTGTTGAGATTCATACACTGATTCTTGATGTTTCTCTTTGTGTTTAAATGACAGAGTAGTTAATAATGTTTGTGTCTTATGCTGTTGTAGTTCTTCATAAATGATTATGAAAGTGACGTGTCATACGGCCAAGTATGGTGACCCATGCTTGGAATTTGTGCTCTGCAATTAACCCATCCAAAGTGTACACACCCCCGGAGCAGTGGGCAGCCATTTATGCTGCGGTGCCCGGGAAGCAGTTGGGGGTTCGGTGCCTTGCTCAAGGGCACCTCATTCGTAGTATTGAGGCTGGAGAGAGCACTGTACAGAGAGCGCTGTACATCCACTCCCCACCTACAATCTCTTCCGGCCCGAGACTCAAACTCGCAACCTTTGGATTACGAGTACAAGTCCGACTCTTTAACCATTAGGCCACAACTTCCCAAGACCAAGACTGCATATTGAATCTAGGTGATGACTGTGTTGTTATCATCAATAACAAACCACCTGGTTGCAGTCTCTTTTGGGTTTCTTGCCATAACAAATGTGCTTTACAAACACAACTACAGCAGCCTAAAAATATAATGTTATGAAGTCAAGGGTCAAGAGCCCAACTAAAGCAAACACTAATCACTTTGATGGTAACATCAAACAAAACAATAAAACATCATCATCTAAATCTCTGTTAATTCCCAATAAGCACTTTTGAAGATGTCTGACAGAAATTAAGTCAGTCTGGTTAATAATGAGTGAAGCTGGTGATTTGTTTATTTCAGTTGATTTCATCAAGGCTGTGTCTGGAAGTCAGTTGTATGTTTGGAGAAGGTTCTTATAACAGAAATCTGTTAGCTGGGCGTGCACTCATGAGCTCATCATGTGAGAGCACTGTGATATCTCTGTAATAGTGTTGAGAAACAGGAAGTAGAATGTCCCCCAGCGACTGATATTTGAGCTGCCTCCTCTTAACCTGCTCAACGTTTTGAATTCACAATGAGCTCATATATTACTCTCACTGTGAGGATCACCGTATGAGAATGGTGTGACGTCACTGTGATCATCGCGTGATCTCACGTGTTGACTGGGTCACTAGTGTCTTTCTTCTTTTTCTTTTCCTTGCCTAAAAGAAAGATTTTCTATTAAATATTTTTCTCTGAGAAATGGCTGTCACCTTTAATGTTGGCATGAAATGAAAGTTGCAAATGACGATCTATTGCATTGTGACATTCTGAGTGAAACGGTTTATCGAACAAGAAAAACATATGTAGTGTACACTTCCGGTGGCGCGCGCTGCAAGATGACAGCTCAGCACTAGGCTCCGACAAAAACCTCCTATTTTCTGTAATTTCTTTCATATTGAGGAAAGATCATTTCTTTTTCTGTTAACGTATCAGTTATACTCTAAGAATGGCAACTGGTAAAAAAGGGATGTCTCCTCAAAAACAAGCTGCGGGCGGAAAACGCCTCAAAACGTTCGACGACGACGTGGCCTCCATTGTTAGCCATGCAATCGAAGCGCAACAGAAGGCTATGCACGAAATGGTTTCCAGCATGCTAACAGAGGCAATAAAGACGGCTCTTATTCCCTTTAATGAATATATCAACGAGAATGGCGCTGTTCTTCGAACACTGAAAGAAGAAATGGACTCTCTGAGTAAAAGTTTGGCGACTATCACAACGAACGTGGACAATCTTCAAGGCAGTCTCCATAAAACAAAAAAAGATACGAATCTTTACCTGTCTCAGATTGAACGGATGCAACGAAAATGCAGTGATTTGGAAGATCGGTCGCGTCGTAACAATGTCCGCCTGGTTAATCTACCAACGGGAATGGAAGGGGACGATCCCGTCGGCTTTCTTCAAAAAATGTTACCCAAATGGATTCCAGAGCTTTCAGCACGCCCGTGCCCGATCGAGATTGACAGAGCTCACCGAGTATACTCCAACTCCAACTCACCCAAACCACGTTCGATGATATTTCGTCTTCTCCGTTATCCTGACAGGCAAGCCATCCTTCAAGGTGCACGTAAAACAAAACCCACTCTGCCTGGAGGAACGAGTCTGGAATTCTATGCTGATTACAGTCCTGAGACGGCGCAAAGGAGGAAGGCATTTTCGGCCGTTAGAGCAAAGCTCCACCAGAAAGGCGCCGAAACGTTCCTGATTTATCCAGCATTACTAAGAGTCACCTACAAGGGCCAGAAACATTCGTTTGAATCTCCAGACGACGCTGATAAATACATCGAGGGTTTGGATTGCGCGACGGTTCCGACGGCTCGCAGATATCTAAATCTTCAGTTCCAGGAACCAATGGAGGAGGCCGTATAAATTATTATTTTTATTTTTTTTTTTTTTTTTTTTTTTTATATAAACCTTTTGATGTTTTGCTAACAAACCTGTGTTATACATGGACAAAAGTCGTTTTCAGCTCACACCCGTGCTATTCATCAAAGTGAAGTGGTAACTAGATTTCTATTTTTGTTCAAATGCATTCTGATTTCAAACGCTCTTTATAACAAATGTTTTTCTGTTTAGGGTGTTAGATACTGTTGTATTAAGAGCTACAATTTAACTGCCGTATGATTGGTTGATAAAGATGTTGTAGAGCCTAGTTTAAACTTTGCGCAACAAAAATTCAGTTAGGGAGTTGTCCCATGTTAGACTACAGTTTTACGTTCGATTGTTTTGTTTTATAAATCTAACTTTCCTCAATTGTCAAATTCTCAGGGAGGCTGATGAGGTGATTAGTGTTTAGACATTGCCTCGCGATCGCCACAGACGTTGGCTAAATGGGGGATTTGGGAGAGGGAGGGGGCGCTTAGGCGCATAAAGCACTCAGGAATTTCAAGTTTTCTGTTTACCTCTGTGAACATTCTAATGGATAGCTTTTTGATATGCTATAAGCTTTACATGTCAATTTATGTGAGTTCCCAATTATAGATTATGGTTAGAATAAACATTCTGTCACTGAATGTTAGGGGTTAAACGCTCCTACCAAACGCATAAAGGTTTTAGATCTTTTACACAGAAAAAGATTGATGTAGCATTCCTCCAAGAAACCCACCTAATTGCATCGGACAACCAAAGAATGCAAAACAGGCATTATATTCCCATAGTGTCATCAAGCTGTAATTCTAAAAGAAAGGGGTGATAATTTTACTCAAACGTAACTCTAACTTCACTGTTGAATATACAGGTTCAGATAATGATGGCAGAGTTGCATATTGTTGTACTTCAATAGAAGGAAAGAGCTTGGCATTTGTTAATATTTATGCCCCAAATTCATATGATACCTTCTTTTTTCCAAATGTTTTGAAAACACTCTTATCTTTTAATGGCTACTCAATTATCATTGGAGCGGACATGAATGCTGTGCTTGACACAGTTTTGGATCGTTCCAATCCGTCAATTTCAATAGCACAATCTCAGTCTTCTACAGCATTGAGATTGTTCACTATGGATTTAGATGTGTGTGATGCTTGGCGTCTAAATAATCCTACAGCCAAAGAATATACCTATTTTTCCCCAAGTAACAAATCATTCTCAAGAATTGACTACATTTTATTTTCGTCATCATTACTTTCAGATCTAAATAATATTGAATTTTTGCCACAAAGCATCTCAGATCATAATGCCGTGCTTGCACATCTCCAGATTAACACTCTCTGTAAACCTTCCAGATGGAGGTTTAATACTTTTTTACTACAAAATGAAGACTTTCTTTCTCAACTGAGAGCAGAACTGATTGAATTTATTAATTTAAACCAAAATTCGGTTTCTAATCAAGACATGTTCTGGGCATCTATCAAAGGGTTTTTAAGGAATAATACCATCTCCTTCTCTGCTAGACTTAAAAAGAACTATCTTGAACAATTATCAGCATTGGAGAGTAAATGTGGGGAATTAGAGAAGGAATTAGGATGTACATTTTCTAAAGAAACGCAACAGAAACTAAATGTTGAAAGGGCTGCTCTTAATGACTTGCTTGACAGAGAACAGAATATTTAATGCATATTACAAAACATAAATATTACATAGATGGAAGCAAACAGAGTCGACTCCTTGCGCCACTCTGAAAAACATGAGCAACGTTTTAACATTCAGGCAATCAAAAGCCATAAAGGTGGTCTCACCTCGAATCCCACAGACATCAATAAAACATTCAAGGCATTTTTTGAAAAATTATACACTTCATAAACGCAACCCAACATAGACCAGTTAAATAGTTTTTTTGACCAGTTGAATTTAACCAAACTTTCAAAGGAAGAAGCTGATAGTCTAGACTCTGAAATTACACTGGAAGAATTGCATAAAGCGGTATTGGGTTCACATAAGGGAAGTCGCCGGAATTGACGGCATCCCAGTTGATTTATATTTGGTGCTGTGGGATTTACTAGGTCACATATGGTTACGCACTATTAATGACGCCATATCCAAGGGCCTCCTTCATAAAGATCTTAATACGGCTTTAATTACAGTCTTACCTAAACCCGCAAAGACCATTCGGATTGCTCTAATTATAGGCCTATTTCCTTGATTAATGAAGATTTAAAAATATATGCTAGAGTTATTGCCTGTCGCCTACAATCAGTGATTCATAAATTAATTGACCCAGACCAATCAGGATTTATTACGGGACGTTTGGCTGCGGATAATGTGCAGAGTATTACATGTTATTTCAGAATCAGGAAATTGAAAACACCTAGTGGCCTCCTATTTACATTTTACATTTACATTTAGTCATTTAGCAGACGCTTTTATCCAAAGCGACTTACAATTGGGGAATACATCGAGCGATTAATCTTGAAGAGGCAATCAGACATACGAAGTGCTTGCAACACCAAGTCTCAGACATTGTTCAAATAAATACAAACTACCAAAGGAAGGAATAAGTAAAGATAATTTTTTTTTTTTTAAGTTTAGGATGAAGTCAAGTGCTGTCGAAAGAGATGAGTTTTCAGTTGTTGCTTGAAGATTGACAGGGATCCAGCATTCCGGATAGAGGTGGGAAGATCGTTCCACCAGCCAGGAATGGTGAATGAGAATGATCTAGAGAGTGATTTTGCGCCTCTGTGATGGTATCACGAGGCGTCGCTCACTAGCAGATCTCAGATTTCTGGAGGGATGTAGTTTGTTAATAGAGAGTGCAAGTAAACGGGTGCTGAGCCAGTGGTTGTTCTATATGCAAGCATCAGTGTCTTGAACTTGATGCGAGCCGTGATTGGTAGCCAGTGCAGGGAGATAAAGAGAGGTGTAACATGGGCTCTTTTGGGCTCGTTGAAGACCAGTCGTGCCGCTGCATTCTGAATCATTTGTAGAGGTTTGACTGTATTAGACGGAAGTCCAGCCAGAAGAGCATTGCAATAGTCCAGCCTAGAAATGACAAGGGCCTGGACAAGAAGTTGTGCAGCATGCTCTGTCAGAAAGGGCCTGATCTTTCTGATGTTATATAGTGCAAACCTGCAAGATCGAGCAGTTTTGTAATGTGGTCTTTGAAGGTCAGCTGATCATCAAAGATTACACCAAGATTTCTGACCGAAGTTGATGGGGTTATTGTTGATGAACCTAACTGGATCGTGAAGTCATGCTGTAGAGTCGGAGTGGCAGGGAGGACAAGAAGCTCAGTCTTTGCCAGGTTGAGCTGCAGGTGATGTTCTTTCATCCATGCCGAGATGTCCGCCAGGCAACCTGAGATCCTTGCAGTTACCGTTGGATCATCTGGTTGAAAAGAGAGGTAGAGCTGTGTGTCATCAGCGTAGCAATGGTATGAGAATCCATGTGCCTGTATGATGGGACCCAGTGATGTAGTGTATGTGGAGAAGAGGAGGGTTCAAGAACTGATCCCTGAGGAACCCCAGTGACCAGTGTATGTGCTTTGGATACCTCACCTCCCAGGCCACCCTGAAAGACCTACCAGTGAGATAGGATTCAAACCAGCGAAGTGGAATGCCAGAGATGCCCAGTGATGAGAGGGTGGACAGGAGTATCTGATGATTGACAGTGTCAAAAGCGGCAGATAGGTCCAGCAGAATGAGGACTGATGATTTGGAATGGGCTTTGCAATTGCAGGGCTTCAGTGACCGAGAGAAGCGCAGTCTCAGTTGAATGGCCCCTCCTGAAACCTGACTGTTTAGCATCCAGTTTGTCGTTCTGTGAAAGAAACAGTGAGACTTGGTTGAAGACAACTCGTTCAAGTGTTTTCGCTATGAACGGAAGGAGAGAGACAGGTCTGTAGTTTTCTATAAGAGAAGTGTTTAATGTAGGTTTTTGAGCAGTGGGGTTACCCGAGCCTGCTTGAACGCAATGGGAAGTTACCTGTGAGTAGGGATGTGTTGATGATGTGTGAGTGCAGGTAAGAGTGTGGGTGAGATTGCTTGGAGAAGGTGTGAGGGGATTGGGTCAAGAGGACATGTTGTAGGATGGTTGGAGAGGAGAAGCTTGGATACTTCAGCTTCAGTGAGTGGACAGAAAGAAAAGATGGGAGTTTTAGCAGTGGATGTGGTAGGGTGAGGGTCCTGTGTGCGTGGAGGTGAAAACTGACCACTGATTGATCTAGTTTTGTCTGTAAAGAAAGTGGCAAAGTCATCAGCTGTAATAGAGGTGGAGGGAGGAGGTGGAGGGGGACAGAGGAGGGAATTAAATGTTCTGAAGAGATTACGCATGTCTGGAGCGCTGTCGATCTTGTTGCGGAAATGTGAGGATTTGGCAGTGTGGACTTTAGCAGAGAAGGATGTGAGCATAGACTGGTACCTACTGAGGTCCGACAGATCGTTTGATTTGCGCCATTTTCTCTCTGCCGCTCTGAGTGTAGTCCGATGTTCACGAAGAACCTCGGATAACCAGGGGTTGGAAGGAGCAGCCCGTGCGGGCCTAGAGGAGAGAGGACAAATGTCGCCTAGACAAGAGGTTAAGGTAGAGCATAAAGTCTCAGTAGCTGCGTTTACATCCAGAGATGAGAAATGGGTGGGTGAAGGAAGAGAGGAGGATACCACAGAGGAAAGATGGGAAGGAGAAAGGGAGCGCAGGTTTCGTCTAAAAGTAACTGGTAGGGGGGTATATGTCTTAGCCCAGCTATTTTAAACTGTTTGATAACATTCTAGGGTTACTATTAAGCATTAATAAATAAATAAATAAACCTTATGCAACATTGATAGGAACAGTGAGATAAAAAAAAAAAATTTATTAACAAAAAGCAAGAGCATGGTTAGCTGAGTTGATTCCCATTAATAGAAGCATTGAATGGGAAACCGTATGGGATAATACATTTCATGCATCCACAAACCCCAACCATCAATTCATTCATTTTAAAATTATTCACAGGGCATATTTAACCATGCGCACAAGACATGTTATAGGCTTATCACCACATCCTTATTGTAATTTTTGTGGGCCAGGTTGCTTGGGCACGCTGATGCATATGCTTTGGGAATGTCCAGATGTGCAAGATTTTTGGGATATGGTGCTTGATGTTCTGTACAAGGTCACTAAGATTCATTTTCCCAAAGACCCTGTTCTGTTTTTGTTGAACTCTCAATTTCCTCTAAAAGAGAAGGACTGTAAATTTTGGTTGGCTGCCTCGACTGCTGCAAAGAAACTTTTAGTTCAACGATGGAAACCTCCTCATGACCTTTCTATCAAGCATTGGTTACATTCCTTACTTGAGATACTGTATTTGGAACTGTCATCAGCACGGACCACTCATGCTAAACCGGTCATTTTGTCTATGTGGAAGAACTGTATATTTTCAGTTAGGGAGATCTTGGTCATTTAAACCATTTCTATTATTTTTGTAGTTATTTTATTTATGTATCTGTATTTTATTTATTTATTTACTTTCTATTTTTTTTTTTTTTTTCAAATTCCTGATGTGCGGTTGGGTTGGGTGAGGGTTGGGGGGAGGTTGTGGGGGATAGTAGTTGTCTGTCTGGTACTTTTTCTTGTTGTAACCTATATGTTACTTTGAAAATAAACGAAAACACTGAATTACAAAAAAAAAAAAAAAAAAAACATGTAGTGTAGGTCTAATTTTATCCAGTGGTTGCTAGTTTGATTGTGAAAAGCGAGTGTTGCATACAAAAATGGAGGCTTATCTGAATGCAACTGTGTTAACAACAGCAGCACTGCCTCACATATAGAGAGGATCAAATCATATCACAGGAATGTCATTTTAATGTCAACATTTTATTATTATTATTTTAATAAAAAGGAAGTTAAATCATTCATAAAAAGACCAGTTACAAGCAGTAAGAGAATACATAGAGACAATGGTCAATAAACAATCTAATAATTTACAATTAAATGCAGTTGTAAATTGTAATATTTTTTAGTATAAATTATTTAATTTAATTGGTAACAGCCCTATTACAACTGCCCTTTTACAACTGAATTGTAAGAATTTGTAAGAAATCAAATGTAAGAATTTAAAATGAAAGATGAAGCAAACATAAGATTAGGTGAAAAAAAATGCCCTCTGGGTAAATATCACAAATATGTGACTCTGGACCACAAAACCAGTCTTAAGTCGCTGGGGTATATTTGTAGCAATAGGCAAAAATACATTGTATGGGACAAAATTATGAAGATATTTTGTAAATTTCTTACCGTAAATATATCAAAACATCAAAATAATTGGTTTAGATGTTGATGTTGATGTTTATTTCGTTTGAAGTCACAATTGTGGTGGGCAGCATTTGCTTTAGTTGGGGTCTTGGTCCTCATACTTCTTGTGTTAGCTTTTCTTTGGCTGCTGTAACTGTGTGTTTGTAAAGCACATTTGTTGTGGCAAAGAAAGCCAAGAGAGAATGAGATCAGATGCTATCTTCCTATCTTGATGGTGATGATGAAATCATAACAAAACAAGCATTGAGTAAGTTTAAGTTTTCATCAAAAGTTATAATGGTGTTTTATTGTGAATTTTGTTCACCTTTGACATTTATAGCCACTAACCTGAAACTGCAATATAGTATACTAATAGCATTAAAATGATCACACATCCTGAAGACAGACATCAAGATTTTGCATATGAATCACAACAACGCGGACAATAAAAACTAAAAAAAGCTTCATGTTGCGCAATGCATGAAGGGTGGCTTCATAATACAAAACTTGCTTCCTCCTTAATTCCACATCCTGGATTCCCAAGCTTTTTGGTTTTGATTGTAACCACTGCGCTGATGCATATGCAAAATCTTGATGTCTGTGTGTGACCACGTGATTAGCATTTTGCTCAAATTAGCATTTTGTGAACATGCATTTTACACGCCTTCAGAATACGTGATTATAGCATTAAAAGCAAAACGACATTACAACTACCAACAAAACGTTAAAGTTATTAGATGCTTATTTTATTATGACTTTTTCATCACCATCCAGACAAGAAGACAGTGATTTTATTACATCTTGGTTTTCTTTGCCACAACAACTGTGCTTTACAAACACACAGTTACAACAACCAAAAAAAAAAAGTTAAGACAAGGAGTATGAGGACCAAGATCCCAACTAAAGCAAACACTGCCCACCACAATGGTGACTTCAAATGAAGTAAACCAACATCTAAACATCAATTAATTATAAATTAGAGCTGTAGATGTCTGACAGAAATAAAGTCAGTCTGGTTAGTAATGAGTGAAGCTGGTGATGCGGTTTGTGGAGTTGTTTAATCATCCTCTGCTGAGATCTTCAGAGATTTTATGTGTTTGACTTGCAGTAGATTTTACCAAATGCTCAATCATCAGTTATTTGATCATTTAATTTGATCATTCATCTCGTGAACTTCAACACTCCTTTAGTGTTTCCTTTAACATTGTGTGCAGAGTTCACTGAGGATTTTGCTGTGTATGTTGTACATTTCAGCATCTATCCAAACAGAGTTTTGTACCTGTGAATGTCTGTACCTGTATTTAATGTCTGTGGCTAAGCACAGCATCAGGCTCAGTGGGAAATGCTGTCTCCTCACAGCAAGAAGATCTCTGGTTTGATACTCAGCTGAGCCAGAAAGTCTTTCCCTCACAATCTAAAGAAGTGTGAGTTACAGATGCTTAATTGTCTAAAGGTGTGATTGTGTGTTTTACTGCCTATTGATGGATCCGTGGCTGAGTTGTTATTTTTTTTTGGCTTTTTAATGGCTGTTTTGGGGTTTCTGGTTAAAGACTGGTCTCTATGTGGTTTACTAAAGGCTGAAATTGGGTAGCACTATTAAAACTTGTTCTGGCCCAGTTCAGGGCTGGTTACCCAGTCAACACGTGAGATCACACGATGATCACAGTGACATCACATCATTCTCATACGGTGATACTCACAGTGTGAGTAATATATGAACTCATTGTGAACCCAAAAAGATGAGCGGGGTTCTTATTTCTGTTAGACATCTACAAAAGCGCTTATTGAGACTTAACAGATTTAGATGATGATGTTTCATTGTTTTGTTTGACGCTACCATCGTGGTGAGTAGTGTTTGCTTTAGTAGGGCTCTTGACCCTTGACTTTTTCATGCTGATTTTATGATTACTACTTCTATGGTTTTCTAGTTATAAATGTGTGTAATGCATAGCAGTGACTGAAAGATGTCTATTTTAGCTATGGAAGTTGTACATTTTGAGTCAGATCTGGCAACGCTGACTCACTCCACATCAGCTACAGGAGAGGAACTAAGCTAAACAGGCTAAAGAGAAGAGTAATTTACCTTTTTATCGACTTCATTTATTTAACTGTAGATGAGGCGTGCTAATTACAAAGAAGATTGAAGTTCACATAATTCACTTTTGCATTTATTTAACTTTTCATGTTAGCAAGATTAAAGTTTATTAAAAATGTATTAAGATCCTATGAACTTTACACATTATACACTTTAGTTAAACTGTTTTGTCGAAAATGTGTCAAAAACACTTTTTTAAACAAATTTTGACATTCTTTTTTATTTATGTTTGATCACTGAATATATCGGTCCGTCGTTTGTCTTGATGTTTTGTGGATGTGTCACTGTTGAGTAGATCAGTTCTGTTCTGCTGTCTGTTGTTGGTTCAGGCGACTTCATATTAGCATAATCATCACAGTCTGTATCTGTCACCTGATTGGTGGAGTTGATGCGACTGGGGTTTGAATCAGGCTTCTGATTGGTTACTGTGGCATAAACAGTAGAGTCTTGTGGGCGGGTGTTTAGGTGTGATGCAGGCGTCTGATTGGACGAGGATGTTGCAGCGATGACATCAGATGGTCCAGGGTCACTGTTTGTGATCTCATACATGTGGACACTCTGAAGAACAACATATACATCAATAATTTACTAGTTTATATAGATAATACTGATAATCATTTCTGATCTTCTGCAGGTAAAGATTTAATCACCCACCTCTGTACTGTGCTGCACATTTTGCTGAAATAAAGCTGAAAGGTGCATGAAAAGAGAGAAAAGACAAAGTCAAATCAACTCAAACATTCACAAAGACTTTATAATCACAAATAAACTGTTACCTGTCCCAGATTTCCTTTTCCTCTTTTTCAGGACGAGGAACATTCCAGAACACAGAACCAGAACCAGCAGAACCGAACCCAGACCGCCAGCGACAGAAGACAGATCTGAACACAACATTAAACACAAAACAACACAGCACTGATTCTTATTATACTGTTGAATAAATAACCTCTTAAAACTGTATAAAAATCATTTTGATTATTGTAATGTTCAGAATATTTGAAATATATTGTTGTTATTTTCTGTAACTGAAGTGAAACCGCGATGGTGAACCTCAACACTTCAGTGGAAAATGCTTTAACCACATGACGTCTGATGTGTGCATCACTTTGATCAGATTCATCATGAGCTACAAGAGTTAAAGTGCATCTCCAGAAATGTTCAAACCAATCGCTTTTATCCAAAATATTTCATTCTATGTAATCATTGAGGGCACTGTTGCATCATGGGTAGTGTAGTTTGTGTGCTAACTAGTAGTGATGGTGAAATGAAGCTTCATGAAGCATTACGCTTGGTTCACAGAAGGGTTAATTTCTATATATATATATATATATATATATGCTTGTTTTACACTCTTTGGCCACCAGGTGGTATTGTGAAGCCTCCAGAAATTAACTCTTTTGTGAACCACTTGGCTGAATATCTTAATGCTTCATGAAGCTTCATTTCACCATCACTACTAACTAGTGTTTAGCTCATTGACTCAAACTACAGTACTTCCTATCCTTGTTGTTTCGCTCTCTTTTTGACGAGTCAATGACAGAGAGAAAAACATCAATGAAACATGAACATGCTGCTCATGGACACACATAAATGAAGCACACACAAACCGCTCATATCATTTTTGTTAATATGAAGATAATTTTCTATTGAAAACAGTTTCTTATCTAAAGCAGCTTAAAGTACTTTATAACAACAAGGAAGCAAATATCCAGGGACTGAATCTTCAGTCTTTAACACAGATGTAGATTTCAGACCCTACATGTACGGTAAGACATTAAACACACATTTAATCTCAAAAGAGTCATGTAATATATTTATTCATGTACAATTAAGATATGCAGTGACAGACAGATGAACCGACCTGTCGAGAAACTGTGCTGATCTGTGATTGTTTCTTTTCTTTCTGTGATTGTGATGCTGCTGGATCGTGGATTCGGTTCTGTTGTGCTGAAATATGATGGTGTGTTTGTAAACGAGCTGATGGTCGAAAGTTCAGTGATCTTGTTATCTGATGGATGACAGAAAAGATCAACTTAACGACACTGATTCAAATTTTCACACAAATTTTCATATAAATATACATATAATCTTTCATGTAATCTCTGGCTAAATGATGTATTTTATACTGAACACACGAGTCTATGTCTGAGTCTAAGCAGACAATCAACGCAACAGTCGACTTACAAGATTTAATAATTTCACACATTCTATGACATCTAATAAAGTTAATCACTTACCCTGTGAAACCTGCAACTGTATCTCTGAATAGACATCGTTAAAAGGCAAAGTCCCTCCACAGCACACCAGTATAGTCCTTGATCAGTTGATCTCAGGTCAGTGATGCTGACGGTGAAAACTCTGGCCGTCGTGTCGTCAGTCAGAGAGAATCTCTCGTCTTCAGCTGGAGATCCTGTTTTAACCATGATGTTTCTAAATAAAAAGATACACTCGCCTTTACAAAAATACTTTGAATGTGACTCATATCCAGATTCATAGCTGCATCCGATGTCTAGTCTCTCTCCTCTGAGTCCTGTGACTGTTTCTGGAGCACCAACAACAACTGAAAACAGAAACATCATTATATAGAGCTGTTATGTGTGAGCAAGAGATATCAGAACTGAATAATAATGTTTAACTATAATCACTGAATCATCATGCAGTAATAAAAAACATGAAAACATGTCAAACTCTGCACAAAAGACCTCCGAGTCTTGAACTCACCTGTACAGATGCTGGAAAAGACGAGCAGAACGACACACACGCTGAACATTTTACTGTAATATGAGACCAAATTCTGTGACAAACGTTACAGTCTTTCTCTTCCGAGCTGAGTGAAGAAATGCAGCATCATGTTTCCTTCCCCTTTCTGTCTCTTTAACCACATCCAGCTTTAAACAACATCTTCACAATGACACCGATCTAAACAGTGCCTTCTGTCCATATATTATACAGACCTAAACAGCACAGTACTTGCATTCATAAGTGTATATTTGATCAAATTCAAGACTTTAGCTGTTGTAACTGCTCTCAGTTTCATTAAGTTAACCTTCAATAGTTAGTCTATTTTTCATGAGTTCAGCCCCTGCTGAAAAAAACAGACAAACAAACAAAAAAACAAAAACAAAAAAACAATAGAAACCATTACAGAATTTGTGCTGGTTTTACTGGTTATAACGGGATTTGTATTGGTTTTAATGGAAACTGTAATGTGGTCTCTGTGGGTCTCTACTGGTCATTTTTATTAGTGGCTTGTTAAAATCATTACATCCTTATGGAATATGTCCCAAAACACACTACAGGAAACCATTTTGTAATGGTTTTAATGCTTAATAGTTGATGGTTTGTGATGTTTGTAATGGTATTTGTAGAGGAAACCATTACAATTTCTGTGATTATTTCTATTGTTTATTTCAGCAGCGCCGTTATGCCAGATGTCTGTTGCAGAAGTTTTGACAGTATTTTATTATTTATGTTTGATCACTGAATATATCGGTCCGTCGTTTGTCTTGATGTTTTGTGGATGTGTCACTGTTGAGGAGATCAGTTCTGTTCTGCTGTCTGTTGTTGGTTCAGGCGGCTTCATATTAGCATAATAATCACAGACTGCATATGTCACCTGATCGGTTGAGTTGATGCGACTGGGGTTTGAATCAGGCTGCTGACTGGTTACTGTGGCATAAACAGTAGAGTCTTGTGGGCGGGTGTTGAGGTGTGATGCAGACTGAAAAACAGCATGTACAAAAAATATTTGCTAGTTTTTATAGATAACATTCACTGCTCATCAAACAATAATGTAACATGTATTTCTGATCTTCTGCAGGTAAAGATTTAATCACCCACCTCTGTACTGTGCTGCACATTTTGCTGAAATAAAGCTGAAGGGAAAACGAAAAGAGAGTAGAAGTCAAAGTCAAATCTATTCAGATCCTCAAAAAGGACTTTATAATCACAAATAAACTGTTACCTGTCCCAGATTTCCTTTTCCTCTTTTTCAGGACGAGGAACGTTCCAGAACACAGAACCAGAACCAGCAGAACCGAACCCAGACCGCCAGCGACAGAAGACAGATTACACAACATTAACCACATGACGTCTGATGTGTGCATCACTTTGATCAGGTTCATCGTGAGCTAAAATGTGTCTCCATAAATGTTCAAACCAATTTCTTTTCTCTAAAATATACCACATAATCAAACAGGGAACGGTTGTGTAGCGAATTAGCTCAAAAAGGGAATTATTTATAATTAATTATAACTGGTTATAATTAATAATAAATATTTAGATTAGATCTTAGAATTAACTGTAGCAGAATCAATATTACAATTACTTGATCTGTCCGTCCACCGAGCAGACAATATAATTATTTATCAATTCTAGGAAGATTACTTTTCTGGCCAAGAAACAATAGCCTTCCTACTTACAGTGCTAGCAGTAGTTTAGCATGTAGCAAAGAGCAATCGTTCATTGACTTTGAAATGTGAGCGGAACACAGAGACAATCAATTGTGAATATAAGGGATTTAATAAACGAAACTATAACTAACATACAAACAAACTAAGCAAAACATATATTTATAGAATGAAGGAAAGTAAGGAAAAGAGAGAGAAGAGCAAAGAATGGCAGTATTTCACATCAATTAACCACAACCTAAAATGAGAATCATCAAAGACACAATTCACCTTAAAAAGGGGTTCAAACTTAAACACGCATCTAATCAGTTGTAAATGGTTACTTGCATTGGTTCGTTGCTGAATAAGAGTCGTGATGCGGTAGACGAGGTTCTCGATGATTTCTTTAGGAGGGAGTTGAAGAAGTCCTCAGCAAATCCACAAAGTTGAAGGTAAACACTGCCGGAAGGTTAAACTCAAGAAGAGAGTTTTGGAGTGTGTTTGTCTCAAGAAGAAGAGTTTTTGAGCCATGATTAGTCTGGGTTCAGAACTTTTAATGGTTCATGGCCGCACCTATTTGGTGGGTGGAGTGGCCAATCAGAGGCATGTATTTTGAGCGGGAGAGATACCCTTTGTCTCCGTTAATGGCCCATTCGCATTTTATTGCTGATCTGGACCGCTAGAGCAGCTTTTAATTCAAAACATAGTAAGAATTGTGCGATGCATTTCACGATCACATAGTGTACCCCAGTCAACAATTTGATCTCACAGTGATGTCACTATGAGCTCACAGGATACTCGTGATGAGGTCACAATGTGAGGTAACAGTGAGCTAAAAGTGTAACCTCACAGCGCCCTCACTGTGTGCTCATACTAATGTGAGGTCAAAGTGCACTCACTGCACAGAGACTAGGTACCCAGCATGCATTGCAGCATGAAGCTTTTGATTGTCACCATTGTTGAGATTCATACACTGATTCTTGATGTCTCTCTTTGTGTTTAACTGACATTGTAGTTCAAAATGTTTGTCACTTATCATACTTTTAAAATCTTTCATAAATGATTATGACGCTGTTAGTTCCTATACTGTATAATCACAGATCTATTACAAAAACTTTAAATTAATATCTCTTCACAAAGACCGCATACTGAATCTAGGTGATGGTTGCACTGTTATCATCAGTAACAAACCAATATCACCTGGTTGCAGTCTCTTTTTTGGTTTTCCTTGCCATAACAAATGTGCCTTTCAAACACAGTTACAGCAGCCCCGAAAAATACAATGTTATAAAGTCAAGGGTCAAGAGCCCAACTAAAGCAAACACTACTCACCACGATGGTAACGTCAAACAAAACATCATCATCTAAATCTGTTAATTCTCAATAAGTACTTTTGTAGATGTCTGACAGAAATAAGAAACGCTCAACATTTTGAATTCACAATGAGCTCATATATTACTCACACTGTGAGGATCACCGTATGAGAATGGTGTGATGTCACTGTGATCATCGCGTGATCTCACGTGTTGACTGGGACATTATTGTGTGAGAAATAAAGAGAAGATCATTTTGATACCAAGAAGGTAATCTCCAAATGATATTACAGAAGAGATACACTCATACACTGGAATATAGGCATTTAACGTCTAACTAATACAAGAAAAGGGTTTTACCCAAGTTAATATAACAGGGGAATATACATACAACACATGCATATAGCAGATACATTTATAACTGTTTAATTATGGCCTAAATAGAGAAAATGTCTTTAGGTGTGTGTGTGTGTGTGACGTGTATTGGGAATTGTGAAGACAGACGAAAGGGTCTGCTCCCTGGCATTCTGTGGAATGTGTTTGAAGCTTGGTACAGACGATCTGTTTAGCATCCTTTTGATAGTGATAAGGACCATCTGCCATTTAGTACCCGTATAAATGTAAACGCTGAGGCCAGGTCAGTAATTTACATGCAAATGTCAAAAGGCTAAAAGGTTTTTTTTTAAACAAAGTGTAATCAGCCATCACTGATCCTAGACAGATGTTACAGTTGCATTGTGGGTAGTGTAGTTTGTGCGCTCACTAGTCTTTGACTCACTGAGATAACGTGCAGTACTTCCTGTCATTGTTCTTGTCGTTTCACTTTCTGTTTGAGGTGTCACTAAGGGAGAGAGAGAGAGGGGAAAAAAAAGGTAAAATGTGAACGTGCTGCTCACAATTAATAATGAACTGATACTGTGGATAAAAGTGTCTGTCAGATGCATGAATGCAGATGTTAAGACATCATGGAAAACCCATGTAATGTAATGCTGTGCTCATGTCCAAATGATTTAATGATGGAATTATTTTATTTTGAGCCGTTCATAAACTGTAGAACTGAAGAACCTCTGGTTGTAATAAAATGACACATCAAGCATTCAGTTATTTTAATTTTGAATCAATATCCCAGCTAACAGAATTTTGTTATAAGAACGTTCTCCAAATATCTAGTGTTGGTTCTGGGAACATAAAACATGTCCAGTTTTCTTGACGTTAGAGGAACATTTTTAAAAGGTATGATGTTCCTCACTTAATTTTCCTGTTAGCTGTCGGTTCCACTTTTTGAGCATACCCCTGAAAATGATATTTCCAACTTAAATTCTTATACATTTTGATTGCTTTGGAGCAGAGACTTAAGGTTGGACTCTTTTTAAAGAAGACACTTGGCAGATTATTGTAGAGGTGATTATTGTATAAAAAAAATGTATAAAAATTATATTACAAAAAAGTTATGGAAGTTTAAGTTTATGAAAATATAAAATTTAAAAAATTAAATATTTGTATTTTATATAAAATATATATTTTACAAAACATATTTTACTCTAAAACTGCTAGAAAATGAAAATCAAAAATCTGAAGAAGTCATGTTCCAAATTTGAGGTTGATATCTCAGAAAATTAGCTTTCAGTGTAATTGTGTTTGGGCGTAGTACCAAGCTTTTCCACTAGATGACCATCAAACTCCATTAGTAACAATATTAGGGCGGCTCCATTTCCATACATGGTTTGAGTGATCTGAAACATGTTTTTTTCCATACTTTTCTCAATATTTATGACGTAGACATCACATTCAGAATTATTAAGAGTAGTATGGCAATAACTGATTTCAATTCAACCTCTAAAAAACGTTATAGTTCACGCTGCATCAAAAATTGAAAACTTATTGTATTTTCTTTATATTCAAAACAATTTGACCTTTTTTCTCAAAAAAATAGAATGAATGTTATATAGAATGAATACTTTAATGAATACTTGACATGAACATGAATGGAGATTTTTCATAATTTTTCATTATTTTATGTATGCATCACTATTTCAAAGTAAAGGTCAGAACTGGCTCTCTGACTCTGAGTACTCTTCTTACAAATTAATAAATTACAGTTTCTCTGTAAAATATTTCAAAGATCAGTCACCAAATATGAAAACTAGAGTCTTTAAGCTTTCAAACAATATGTAGTTTGTCAAGATTGCTTTAGGTTCAGACCATAGACTGTAAAAAAAAATGGACGTAGTGTCCGTGACGTCACCCGTAGGTTTCTGTAAAGCGTTTTTGAAGCCTAAAGTGGGCGGAGCCGACCGCCGCCATCTTGGAAGCGCGTCACCGCGGGTCACTCCCGGATAATCGAAAATGGGCAAAAAGGCGGGACGTAGTTGAAGCTGAGCTGAAACCACGCCCCTCTATAGTGACAGCAGTGCTGCCGTGCAAAGACAGAACACCATAACTTCGTGAGTTTAATAAATGAGTTATTGATCATTTTGGGACATTAATGACCTCCTTTATCATGTGTTTAAGTATCATGGAGAAAAGCCCCGGAGAAACCAAGGCAGAACACAGTAATTTAGATAGATAATCGCATGAAATCAGATTAAAAAAATAAAACATTTTAGAAGAGAATGCAGCATCACGGTTGTCTGAACCAATGAGCATTAAGCTGTGTCGTCAGTCAGTTGTTTCCCATCATACTTTTGATCAGCGCAGTCGGTGGAGAGCAACTGCGCGCGACTGCTCAATCACAGCCGCTGTGAGTACACGATCCGTTCCACCTGCACGATCCGTTCTGCGCATGCGCGTAATTACGTAGTAGAAAACGTCACGCGACGAAACACTTAACGGCCAGGCGGCACAACTGGCGGCAGATCTTTGTAGGCTACATTGTGTTTTTCATTTAACAGTTCATGGCGGGTCTATTTTGATGTTTTTAAATGTAGCTTACGCTATGCATTACGATGTGTTTACGTGGTTGACAATCCAAAATAATAAAGGAGTTGTTGAACATGAACATACACTATTTTGGTTACATGTGGAATAAAGTCTTTCTGTCACTGTAAAACTTCAGTTTCCTCCATACTCCCCTTTGGGATTCATTGTTGTTTGGCATTAGGCCTACTTAATGTTTCAATCTGAGGTCAGTAGTATCGTCAAAGATGGTTTGTGACATTTTTTTTATTAAAAGCTGCTAATATTAGTTAGCTTCAAATTGAGTGATTTTGTTTAGTATGGGTCTATATAGCCTATATATAATCTAAATTAGGAAAATAGTCCCTTCAATGGTGTTTACAGAAGACAACACAATATGCATTTCTGCCTAGACTATCTGCGCTTACATGAAGAAAGAACTACAAACAAGTCTGGGGAAACATTATAGAGTATTTCAAACTGACAATGGAAATGACTTGAAAGAAAGCATAGTGTACTCCATTTTCTTTCGCTGTGAGTGTTTCGCGGTACAAAGATGAGTAAGCGTGGAACAGATCGTGCAGTGTCGTAAATCGTCGCAAAACAGAATTGTCATTTGCACATGCGCGTTTTCTACTACGTCATTACGCGCATGCGCGGACGGATCGTGCAGGGTATCGAGTTTTTTGGCACACGTCAGCATGACATCAAAGCAAGGCGGACGTAACTCCAACTCAAACAAGCCTAATGACTGACGCCCGTTTCACACTGCAAGCCTGAGCTTCGCGGCAGCGTCACATCAGCGTAACTACAGCATCACTGCAGCTGCAGACTCGCCAGAGTATTCACACTGGAAACGTTTGTTCAGCGTCACAGCAGCGGCTCCAAAGCGACATATTTCTTTACAAAGACAACTATAAATTTGTTTTTAGAAGTTGGTCAGTTATAAACTTTTTTGTTTATGAAAGTTTTGAAGTCTTGGGGATTTGCTTGTAAATGGTAAACAACAAAAACAGCTCCTGTCATGATGTTTCAGTCATACTCAAATATAGAAAGTGCTGTTTATACTGTTTTTTTATTTATTTTTTTAATAATATATACTTTTACCCATAATCTCCACACAGTAAAACCTCCAGTGTTAAATCAACACTCCCAGTGTATATATAATCCACACTCATAGTGTTAAAAAAGTAACACTGAAGCAGTGTTAAAGTTAATGAGATAATTAGTTTAGTAATTGAGTGATGATTGAGCATTAATGAAGATCACCTGCTGTTAACAAACTGAATCACTGAAAGAAAGAAAAAAAAAGAGACAAGACGAGCAGAAATACAAGAACTACAACTGACTTCAGTCACAGCCTTAGATGAAATCAACACAAGAAAGAAGACATTAAATCTCTCAAGATCTCAGCAGAGGATGATTAATAAACAACTCCACAAACATCATCACCAGCTTCACATGTTACTAACCAGACTGACTTTAGATGTTGATGTTTTAGTTTTGTTTGAATTACCATTATCGAGGTCAGTGTTTGCTTTAGTTGGGCTCTTGACCCTTGACTTAAAACATTACAGTTCCTTTGGCTGCCATAACAGCGTGTTTGTTTAGACATGTTAGTTATGGCAATCAGGTGTCGTTGGTTTGACTTCTATAAAGAAATCACCAGCATTTAGTGATGCACATAACTGACTTCATGCAGAGCATTGTCACTGAGTGTTTAAAATTTATTTTGTTCACATAAAATATAAAGCTTGATCCATCAGTTTTAAGATTAATCTGAAAGACTTTTGAAAGTAAATCGGCACTGAAAGGTTAAAACTGCATTATCATACAGACATCAAGACTCAGCGTATGAATCTCAACAATGGTGACAATCAACATATTCAGATAAACAGATCCTCTGTGAACATTACAAAACAAGCTACTAAAAGTCACAACAAAATAGCAAAACAAAAGGAAATGGTAAGAATAAAAGAAAATACTAAGACAACTGCATAATTTATTCATGTCGCATTGCATGCTGGGAGCCATGGATTAGTTTTGATTGGTGCTCCCAGAATGCACTGCAAACTGGAGCTTTATGTTGATTGTCACCATTATTGAGATTCATATGCTGATTCTTGAAGTCTGTGTGATGAAGAAAAGTACATTTTCAGTGCAGAATAAGTTTCAGAAGTCTTTCAGATTATGTACAGAATCTCAATAACTAAGTTAACTAATAAATCTATCAGTGACTACACTCCAAATTAATTCAGTTACTCAAGCCACTATACGCTGATTACATCTTTATAAACATAACCAACTACTCATCACATTTTCTCTTGGCTTTTTTTCTTTTCGCCATAACTAACATGTCTAAACAAACATGCAGTTATGGCAGCCAAAGTTACTGTAATGCTTTAAGTCAAGGGTCAAGAGCCCAACTAAAGCAAACACTGACCTCGATAATGGTAATTCAAACAAAACTAAAACATCAACATCCAAAGTCAGTCTGGTTAGTAACGTGTGAAGCTGGTGATGATGTTTGTGGAGTTGTTTATTAATCATCCTCTGCTGAGATCGTGAGAGATTTAATGTCTTCTTTCTTGTGTTGATTTCATCTAAGGCTGTGACTGAAGTCAGTTGTAGTTCTTGTATTTCTGCTCGTCTTGTCTCTTTTTTTCTCTTTCTTTCAGTGATTCAGTTTGTTAACAGCAGGTGTTCTTCATTAATGCTCAATCATCACTCAATTACTAAACTAATTATCTCATTAACTTTAACACTGCTTCAGTGTTACTTTTTTAACACTCTGAGTGTGGATTATATATACACTGGGAGTGTTGATTTAACACTGGAGGTTTTACTGTGCACACGAGAAGTGATAAGTAAATAACGCGAGAACCTGTGTGCGTCAGCCCGTTGTTCTCGAGCTAGACTGGAAGTATTAAATAAATATAGCCCGCAAATGGTCTGTGTGCTGATTTCATTGCTTGACGTGTCGGCGATTCCCTCAGATCGCGTCTGTGATAATTCACACTGCGTGATTGTCACTCGCGTGAACGAGCTCCGATTTGCCTCCGATGTCGGGCATTTGTCTGCGATTTATCAAAACCTGTCGGCGAGTGAAAAATCGGGCTTAAATCGTGCAGTGTGAACTCGGCATTAGTTGGGCCAAGAACCCTTGACTTTTTGTGTTAGATCTCTCTCTCTAACACTGCATGTGCTGTTGTAAAGCAGAGAGATCAGTGCTGTGCATTTATTTACAATTAAGCCCAAAAATGCTTAAACGATCAGAAATAAATATGTAATCTTTTTTGTTGTTGTGGTTGTAGGGTTTAATATGTAAATAATTTAATTTAGTTCAAAGGGAATAATTTATGATTTTATAGGGCATTTGAACAGAATCACTGTTTTACAGCTGATCACTGAGTCGGCAGCGATTCACTGAACGAGCCATATAACATTAATTCTGCACTGGATATTAAAATCGAAAATATATTGAAAACACTGTTAATAAGCACAGTAACAAGATCGGCAGATTAAGACATTAACTTGTAAGCACAAAACACAAGATACTTCTCTTTTCAATATAAATAAGACTTTATTTATATAAACCTAAGACATAAACTAATCTTACACATGAACACACACATTCATATGTTGCATAAAGAGAGAAAGGATGAGTTTAGAGAATGAGAATGTGAAATCCCAAGTTTATAGCAATGTGTGCTATTGCATAGACCTGAACAGCCATCAATCACTTATTTAACCTTCGCATTGAGTTTCTCAATGAGGCTAAAATTTATATTAAATGCACCAGTTCAGCCAGAATCTGGAGGTACTTGCTTGCGTTGCCTTTGTGTCACAGGGATTCCCTTCTGTCGTCGTCGTTGCAGGAAAAGGGGTTTCCCGAGTTGGTGATTGGCTGGAAGTTCAGTAGTCGTTGAAGTGATGTCTTGGGCGTTGGCTGAGGATGCAGAGTTGGTCTGGTTGAAGTTTTGAGGCGGTCACAGGCTCGAGTTGAACTCGGAGACAAGGCATGGCGGCAAAACTTAAACTGAGAACACGAAACTCGCAACGGAAAATACACTATAATAAAAGAAAGAAAGGGTGTAACGAGACTAGGTGGTTTTTCTTCTCATCATGGTGTTAAGTAGCAACTGGCCTGTAGGCCAGAGCATGCTCAGAGAGCGCTAAAAAGCAGCGTCAAACCGCAGTGGACAGAAGAGTGAAGGGAGAAAGGGACATTTGATCAACATGATTTCACAGAATTCCATGTAATGACCACAGACTTAATTAACAGACTTAATCTGTGGTGGCATCACAGAATCGCCGAAAATTCCGTGATGGGCTCACAGAAGGCATCAGCCGTGGTCCACGCACGGATTCACTGGTTCTACACCAGCGCTGCATCGGACCACGTAAAAAGAGTGACTCTTATGCAGTTATATTTTGTATATAAATTTATACTTTCACTGGAGTACCTGACCCCACCCCTACCCTAAACCTACCCAGTTCTGAACAATAATGATGACGATAAATTTCCCAGTATCGCATCGGCATATTGCTGCTAAGGGTTTCCTATTTAAAGTGTTGAACCAGTGAATCCGTGCGTGGAGCACGGCTGATGCCTGTCACTGACTTACATTGGTATCACTTCTGTGAGCCCATCACAGAATTTTTGGCGATTCCGTGATGCCACCACAGATTCGGGGGTTAATTAAGTCCGTGGTCATTACACGGAATTCTGTGAGATTTGCTAGTGTCCTGAGTTTTTAAACTCGGCTTTTGGACACATCCCATCTGGTGTCTGGACCAATTAGATTATCTTATATAATATTATCTTAGCTACACTGTAAAAAAAAATCGTAATTTTATGGAAAATAACTGTGATTTTTTCAGGTTGTTTTCTTTTATTTTGAATTGCAGTCAAAACTCTGTAAAATTATCTCTGAATTAACTACTTGGCTGTTATTTTAAAACTGTAACTTGTTAAGTCAGTGACAGACAGAAATCAGAATATCCCTAATGACGAGCCCCCGCTTCATTCATTGGTACTTCAGTATGATCTGTCCTGGACGCAGATTTGTGGAAACACTAGACTACAACTCTAATCTACTGGAAAAATAATGATTTCAGAAGAGATCAGAATAAGTCAAATATAACAATTTATTATTGGTCAGGTAAAATTGTATCACGCCAATTATATAACAAATTCAAAAATATCAAATCATCTCAATACAGAACATCAAATTCTCAAAGATTAATCTAAGAGTAAATGATGCATACCAGACCTTAGAAAATACATAGTATGGAGTGTAGAGACACACCACACTATGGGCTCATTCTGAATACAGAATCGCCCCGACTGATTTGTAACTTTCCCTTAAATACTACCAGAACAAAAGGCCCATAAACATTTATTCTCGCCTCAGGAGGAGATGTTCTCGTGCCCCAAATGGTCACACCTGTAGAGCAATGTTTATCAAGTTTTGAAAGGAGACCGCCCACAACAGAGGTACAGAATTCACTTAAGGTTCCAATATTTCCCATAATATAAGTGACTACTGTGAAATTGAGACCAGTTTATCCATCGCACCAAGACCTTTAAAATGATACCAAACATGAAAGGGTTAAGATCATTAATTCTTAAGATATAGTAAATATTTATGTAAGAGTAGCGACTTGAGTTCTTTCAGTGACCAGTACCATGAGCCCAGGGGGGAAGGATGGGTGAGTGTACCAAATGGTCTTTCTCTCAGATCAGAGAGTTTATTGTCTTGCGGCATGACATTTGCATTGTAAGGGTTTCTGGGTGTTTGGCTTCACAAAGAGATCAAAGCCTGATTGAAGAGTTTGTTTTGTGGTATGACATTTACATTGTAAGATTTCCTAAGTTTTGGCTTCACGAGGAGTTATTTTCATAAAGGAAATAATTTAACTCCTTACAGTGTGAAAAATGTTTTTATTATTTAGGTATCATTTTCATTTGTGTAATGTCCACAAAATTGCCTATGATTAGTTTAGTTGCGGTTGAACTGGAATATCCTACATAAAAAAAGTCTGAGGCCAGCACTACAGATAGTGCTACCCTTTTGTTGAAAGACGTCACATCTGATTTGTTACGAGCATTACTGACACAATCATCAGCCAACCAAATTTTGACGTTCAATGACAGCCCGCCCTCTGGGTCTAGCTACGTGCCCAGTGCTACCCCCAGCGTTAGACCGCCCCTTCAGGGATTTTCAAGGAACGAAAGTGAAGGACCAAAAGCCAGCAAAGTTTTTATGCGCCATTTCAAAGACTGCAACTATGAGTGCTATGAGTGGCTAACAGCTAGCACCGAGCACAAGTTATTTTGTTGGCTGTGTTTACGTTTTAATACGAGTAAAGGGACATGGAATGACAGACCCATGAACTTTATTTACAAGTGACAGGTGAGTGCTTTATTATTTGATGAGTAAATCATGCACATTGTTATGGAGGTGTACGTGGTGCGTTGATAATACTGTGGTGTGTGGATGTCCAGCGTTTGTACAGTTTTGCTGCTTTGGGCATCATTAGGGTGACGTGAATGTGCATGGCGGATTACTTTTACTGATCCATGTAGGGACATTTACTCTGCATTTAACCCACCCTAATCTAGCCTACTGTTGAAATTGTTGATCAGCTGTCACTGTTTTTGAGAGCCTGTGTGCGGCATAATATGTGCATTATATGCATATGACTGCGTTAGCTGTAACAGAGATGTGTAAGATGTGTACATGTAGTTTACACTTGCTTACTGAAGGCCCTGACTGAAACCCCACGGTACGCCACTGTATATAGTAGTAAAATACATGTGAACAGTAGCCTACTTTTTGATCAGTTCATCAGTAATATTCAGGAAATAATAGATATTGAATGGACGTTTGAACTTATTTCCTTTTTTTTTTTTGTTCTTTTTATCCTCGTTCCAAATGATCAGGAAAAGAGGAAATCAACAGTAAAACAGGAGAAAGTAGTAAATTATTACTATATTACTGTGCCATAGTAAAATACATGTGCCTATTTTTCAGCTACCTGCCCAATCAGGTATCTAGGTGACAGTTTCTAGTTCTTGAGAGTATGGTACATCGCATTGCATGGCACAGTGCACAGACCTACCCCACACTGACTGCACCTGTACTGTCTGCCGGCGGCCCTTTGAGCGCGCGCGCGATCAGAAAGAAAGACGCAATCTGGCTGATCATCAGCAACACGATGCCTCTCCTATGGACACTAAGACCACGTCCACCCCTGCCACCCCCATCCCCGTTGGGCAAAGGGTCCAAATGATCACTTGATGGTGCTTAGTGAACACTCTCGCCTTGCACAGCGGCGCCATTGCGCATGCAAAGATGTACCGGGAGATGCACGAACATTAGACGGCCGACCGTCATTTCCAAAAAGCAAATATTCCCCTTCAAAGTCAGAATCGGCAAATAATATTTACAACACGTCCTCACGGTACAACTTTTTATTTGCCATTTGGCGATGTTCTCTCACAAATCTCACAATTTACTCAGACGCTATGAACTGAACTGCTTCCGCATCAATGACACAATAGCTCACCTGCTCTGCTATTTCATTGAACAATTTTGGTCTATAATTGAAGTATCACATGTCTGATGTTACACCATATTAGGAACAACAGCCCATTTCATGAAATATGATGTCTTGTTGCAATTTTGCGACTTCAGTGTTTAGAGAATTAAATCATTACACAGAAATGGGAATAAGATCACACAGACATCATGAATCTGCATATGAACCTCAACAATGGTGACAGTCAACACCGAACATCACAAAACAACCCAGATAGCAATTTTTCTCTGGCCCAGCTCCGGCCCACACAATCAGCTTTTGCTTGGCCCATATACCGCAATGAATTACGGTCCTAGTGTGGACCAGGTCTGGATTCCAGACAAGGGCCACACATGGGCCAGAACTGGCCTAAGTCTCAGCCAAGTTAATTACCCATGTGTGGCCCTTGTCTGGAATCCAGACCCGTATGACCATAGCTGGCCCTGTTCTGGTCCTATTCGCTGGACCAGATGGGTTCCACATGTCAGCCTCAACAAAACCATAACCAAGCCACTTGATACACACCCCTCCCAGATGAATAGTCACAACAACAACAATATTCTGAACAAATATTTAATCATGTTTAATCAGCAAACCAAGTTGAATGAATCTCACACCTAGCATACAGTATTGTCAGTTCACACTTTCACAAAAACTATAAAAACATGCTTATTTGTTTTGCTTGGTCAGTGTGTTCACCCTGTTGGTGTATGGCAGTGTGAATTGGCTTTTAGGTGCTTTGGAATACAAAACAAAAAACAGTAAAATAAATATATATTTGTTTAATGTTCACGCAATTAACACAAAATTCTTAAATAAGGTAGTTTCTCTATTTTTGCAGTATTCAAGTGTTCATGTCCCTGAATAATATCTGCATGAACCTAAGATCTGGAACCGACTTCTGTCCAGTTTATCCGTCTTCACGAACTGCCCTGAAATACAATTCAAACAAAGAATGTAGTGTGAGGCTCTTACATTCACAATGCTCATTTTGGCTTTGGTGGTGAAGTGTGCAGACATGGCCAGTACATAACATTGACACAACTACACATAACAACTCATAATGATTTACCTATATCAGTATATTAGAACTACAATAAGCCAAGCTGGCGACACACGCCACTTATTTTGCTCTTCTCTGTTAAATAATTTAACAGCAATAGGCACAAAAGAGTTTTTGTAGCGATTTGATTTACATAACAAAATCCTCAATCGTCTCCCTGATGGTAACATAGTAAAATAGTCATGTAAAATATTTGTATCATCAGCAACAATTTTCTTTGCTCGTCTTAAAACAGAAACCTCGTACATCTCCTGAATAGGTCTTTTCTCTTCCCAACCCACAATTTTTAAAGCAGTCTGTACAAGTCGGGCAAGTTTTGATTTAGATTGAACAGACAGATTTCCATACCATGCTGTTATACCATATCTTATCAAACTCTCAAAAACAGACTGATAAAACAGAAACAGAATCCTCCGATTTACCCCAAATACCTTTAACCTTCGCAAAAAATGTAACCTCTGCTGCAATCTAGAACAAAGACCGTTGACATGAGAAGACCAACATAACAAATTGTCCATATAGACACCCAAGTATTTGTGTGATGATACCTGTTCGATAGAATTCCCATTTATTATTACAGGACTGTGATCCCCCACAGATCTAGGGTCGAAAAGCATTTTCTTGGTTTCATTTAAAATCAAAGAATTCTCGTCACACCATCTTACGAATCTATCAACTTCTAAAAAGTATTGCAAACAAGTAGTGTTCCTATGCAATAAACTCAGTATTGCCGTATCATCGGAGAATTTAATAAAGAAGTTATTATCCTGACTTGAAACACACTCATTGGTATATAACGTAAACAGAATGGGTGAACTAACACACCCCTGCGGTGTCCCCTTATTGGTGATTTTCACCTCAGAGAAACAATTATTTACCCTTACTTGTTGTGTACGATTAGTTAAAAATGTATAAAACCATTTAATACAGAAGGGGTTCACTTTCAATTCTATCAGTTTACTAATTAATATCCTAGGTTGGAGAGTATTAAGCGAACTAAAATCTATAAAAGTAAACGTGCATATGCTTGGGTATCCTCTAGATGTCTATTTACTAAATGAGAGATACAATTAATGGCATCCTCTGTCCCCGTCCAGCCTTATAAGCAAACTGAAATGGGTCAAGTGATAATTTAACCTCCTCTTTTAAAACATTTACTACTAGTCTTTCAAAACATTTCATGATGTTTGAAGTCAAAGCTATAGGTCTAAAATCACAGTTATCAACTGGGCAATTTTTCTTGGGAACTGGCATGATTATGGATTTTTTCCACAATGAAGGAATACTATGCATATCTAAAGATCTCTGAAAATAGGACAAAATGCTGAAGTAAGTTCATCAGCACAAGTTTTTATCAAAAAGCAGAAATTCCATCAGGACCCGTAGCTTTTTTGGTACATATGCCTTTAAATAACGAATAGACTGTATAAGGAACAACTTCTAATCTACAATCTGAGTTACATCTAATAGAGTCTAAATCCACCAGTTCCTCTAATGGGGACTCAAACCTTAGAAAAAAATCATTCAGATCATTTGCTCTTTGCTGTTCATTACTAGTTATAAGCCTGTTCCGGACAGGTTCCATATTGGTTACTACTTTCATAGCATCCCATAATTTCCTGGAATTCCCAAAGTTAAAATTTTGTTCTATGATGTCTCTATGTTTTGTCCTAGCCTCCTTCAGCAAACTATTTAATTCCTTTTGAACTGATTTTAATTCAGTTTTATCTTGGTTGTTAAAAGCTAACTTCTTCCTATTTAAACACTCCTTAATTTCCTTTGTTATGTAACTTTTGTTGTTAGGAAATACAGTTACTGTTTTCTTCTCAACAACTGTGTCCACACAAAAATTAATGTAGTCTGTTATTGTCTCTGTAGCATCCTCAATATCCATATCATGAAACAGTTCCCAATCTGTACAAGCGAAGCAACCCTTTAAAATTTCAATATTATCATCAGACCAAACTAATACAGTCTTCGTCTGTGGCTTTGAGCGTTTTAAAAGTGTTTTATAAATAGGTACCAAATGAATCGTGTTATGATCACAGTTCGACAGAGGGGGTTTGGGCTTGGCCACATATGCATCCTTCACGTTCCCGTAACATTTATCTAAAATCTTATTTCCTCGGGTAGCACATTTTATGTACTGTTCATAACCTGGGAGAGAAGAGTCCAGTCTGCAATGATTAAAATCGCCAAGAATGAAGATCGGAGCTCCAGGAGTACGTTGTAATTGTTTATGAACACAGTCTGTTATGCAGCTAGCCGCTTTCGCCGCGTTTCCACTTGGCGGGACATATGCTGCACAAATAATAATATTTCCAAATTCTCGCGGGAGGTAAAAAGGCCTCAGCGATAAACAGAGTAGTTCCACATCTGGTTTACACACAGACTCTCTTACCGTGTACTGGCTACACCAACCCTCTCTGATGTAGACACAAACACCACCGCCTCTTGTCTTCCCCGAAGATTCATCTCTGTCTGCTCGAACAAGGGAGAACCCTTCAAGGTCCACCAATGAGTTGGGGATGTCAGGGTGCAGCCAGGTCTCTGTGAACACCATCAAACAGGAGTCTCGATACTCGTAACATATCCTTGAATTCATGCGCAGTTCCTCAATTTTGTTTCTCAAAGACCGCACATTACTTAAGACCATAGACGGCAGCGGTGGTTTATTTCCCGATTACGGAGGCGTTGTCGAATTCCTCCCTCTTTCCTCTCCTCCGGGTCGCCCCGAACAAACACGCTGCCTGCTAACAACTTCAGGTATGTCTACAGGTAGCGTCGTCCTTGCAGGCCTCAGCAAAAGCAGCTCCTCCCTGCTATAATAGATGGGCAGCATGCCAAATGTGCGTACAGGTGACTCTCGATTCCCAACAGAGATCACCCTTCCGATCAGCACCAGCAACAAAAACTGTGCCAGTATCATCTTCATTTTGATAACACACTAAACGTAACTTGAAATAATATAACATTAAAGACACAACAAGCTGGCCAATGTACACGTGTCCGAGTCGCCAGCAGAGCAGCGCCACCGGATGTATTTGGCCGGCGCCACCGGATGTAAATTTAGTATTTGGTGAACAGTCTTCAAGAGTGCAAATAATATTTTAAGTTTTAAGTATCTTTCAGGCTCGCGTGAGGTTTCCACAAGCAACAAAGTCTGCTTGAACAAAAATTTCACTACATTTTAAGTTTAGAAAATAATATACAGACCGTTACAGTTTGAAGTGAGGTGCGTTCACAGTACTGGTTCTGTCTTACCGTTATTAATTTTAATTTCAAATAACTTTTTTATTATCATCTGTGTCTTTTTTTGAATTATGATTGACCCCTCTGTAGGTTGTTGTGTATGAAGTGTCCTCAGAGCAGAGTTAAACAAGATGGCCTTGTAGGACATACAGGAACCCAGACAGCAACATAGTGTCGGTGTGAAATCCATGCGGGCCAGATGTGGGCCGGATCTGGGCCGACACTGCTTGCTGTCTGGGAAATATTTGATATTTATTTGATATATTTTTTTAAATATTCGACAAACTTTTGAATGTTTGAGGTTTTACTTACTAGTCAGATGGTTCATGGCGCTTTGGAGATGTTCTTCGACAGGAGATCTGTTCCGCTCCAGCTCTGCAGCACAGCCATCAGCATGGAAGAATAGGAACAATATGTCACATAGCCAACAAAATGTAGTATATAATGTCAGGATTATTAGAAATAAACAAACTACAGCAGAGGTGAAATGCAATAATAATAATATACAAAACATACAAAAAATCTTAAGATACCAGAATTCATATTCTTAGGTTTTACAGATGCATGATGATATAGTTGAAATATATTGTGAAAAATTCATATAAAGTTATTTAATAAGATTTCTCAGATCACCTGTGTTTCCTGTATCTCTGTCAGCAGCTCTCATTACAAATTTTCTTGTAACTTCCCCTGTTTTAGGTATTTTTTTCTGACGCTCCTGAAATCACAGTACAATTTATCAATATTTGTTTGCAATGAAAGTTCAAAACGTGTTTGAAATAGTTTCAGCCCATTAGTTCATGTAAGTGATGTCACTGATTGACCCCACAGTGCAGACTTTTAGATTAAATGAATTAGCTTATAGTGACTTCCATTTATCTATTGACAAAGTATCAACAAAAATTTACAAAACTATCAAAGCCGCTCATCTACACATAAAAGGTGCTTAAAAGCTCAAACGTTCATTAATGAGAGCTTAAATGTATAAGTTAGCTTACCTCTAATTGTTAGCCTCTATAGTTAACGGTTGTGATGCTAACAGTCTTTTTGAAGACACTAAACCACTCCTGTAAAGTAAAGATTCAACAGAAATGTGTCAGTAACATGTAAGAAAGTGTCAGGAACAGTTATATGTATTATTTGTGTAACTTTAGGAACTAAACTTACCTGAAAGCAGTGAAAACAGCAGAGAGCCTCTCGCTACTTGTCAGCTGATTGAGTTGACACCGTTACCATGGTAGCCTCCTCCGCTCCAATTTAAATGTGATTTGAATGCTCACCGCGCGCGCTCATTGGCCGTCCACACGAACGCGGTTATTTTCAAAACAGCAGCTTTTTCTATGCGGTTTGGCAGTTCGTCTTCACGCAAACTCTGCACCAGGTCACTGAAACCGAACATTTTGAAAACTCCTGCCAGGGAGAAGATTTAAAAGAACTCCGGTTGCAGTGTTATCATGTAACGTACAGCAAAACCAGAGTTTTTGGCTTGTGACGTCGGAGCCTGCGCTGTTATCTCCGCCTACTTGAAACTTTGTCAGGCTTCTGATTGGCCAGCATGGCCTAAAACACATCAAAGTTATGCATTTACATAAATAGTACAAAAGTCAAATAAAATGTCCTGAAATTTCATCATGTATTGTTTAGTAGGCCTACATCAAACTGTAAATTGAATGAGAATATGAAAGCAGTGAATGCAAAACATTGTTTGAAGTCAGTTGTATATAAATAAAACAACAGGATATACTATTCTATAATATAACATATAATACAGTGGCGTTCCGTCCATATAAGCTGCGAATGCGCTGCATACAGGCCGTAGAGTTCACGGGCTAATGAATATAAACATGATTATAAGTTGATCTCTTGTCATTTGAGATGTGACTTAAAGCTTAATAAAGTGTTGGGAATAAGTATGTAAAATTATTTATTTGAAAAAAAAAAGGTCATTTTCTGTAAATCTACGTCAGTGAAACAGTGACGGAAGCTTCCGGGTAAGCGGATTCTCCGCAGCTTTGGCGCCTCCGCTCTGTGGCTATGACTCGTCAGGATTGTAGCGCGTTCTCAGTGTTTAGCTGGTAGACGACTGATTTCATGAGCGAGGTAAGCTGTCCGCGAAGCGCTCGCCCAGGTGGAAAAATGCGCTTTTGCTGCCAGATCTCGATTGCCAAAAATTACATTGTGTTTGATGCAAAACTAACCCGACGAAATCATATGAAAAAAAAATAAATAAATCATAACTGTATATTTTCATGCTTTCTCAAGCAAAGCAAATTTTGAAAGTCCACTAAAAACATATCTGGTCATAGACAATGTTGATGGCGTTATTGTCAACATGCCTAAGTAGTAAATAAATTAAAAAAAGTTTATAAAAATGTATACAAAATTTGAAATAATAACAAACATCAGGAAAAAATAGGAAACAATACCTTTGTTTTCCGTATACTTGTGTCGCTTACAGTTAAAGTCCTTCTGAGATTTTATTGTTGTTTGCAACGTTACTTGGCAATATTTTAAATATATTATTATTATTTTATTATTTATTTTATTTTTGTATTTTGCATGATCTATTATTGTCATCCGGGTGGGAGTTTTAACTCCTATTCACTAAAAAATAAATGGGGAAAAAAAAAAAGATTCATTCAGTTGATGCAGAGACATCTCCCCACGCTCTGAATATTACGTATCATAACGTAACTATGTGTAAATGTTATTTGGCGGTTTTTACTTGGAAAATCAGCTGTTTTCTAGCATTCGAATAACTATGGATAAACCTGAAACGATAGAAGAAGGATTGGAGATGAATTTCATTTACAAATAGCCTAGGGTAGGAATGTGCATACTTTTAAATCGACACCTGCCACGGTGTTTTCCTTTTTGAGTGTGTCCTAAAAGCGATGGGGGGAGGGGGGTCCTTAATCTTAGCATTCAGCATACCCGGTTAAAAAAGTGGGTTTTAACCCCTTAACTGTCACCCACAGTTTTGAACAGAGACATTATAGTGCACTATCCAAACTTAATTTTTTATAATTCATGAATGAAAATATTTTGTAACATGATTTTAATGTACCATTTACATGGTAATGCAATGTCTGATTTTAAAATGGGTTTCAAAGGATGAATTTTGAAATTTTAAGTTTTCTACTGATAAATAATTTCTTATGATTTCTAATTCGTGATAGAGAAAAAGGCAACTAAGAAGACTTTCTGTGACAAAGGTCAGAATTCATGTCATGATGTAGATTTTTTTCAGGTGCACTCTTGTCATAAACAGAGGTGTCAAATCCAGGGTCAGAAAGTAAAAGTCCTGCCATGTGTTTATTCCACCCATGAACTCAGCAGCTGATTTCACCAGAGGAGGAACCAACTCATTCCTTTCAAGTCACAAGCAAGTTTCGAGTCAAATCCCAAGACCTCAATGAGTTGAGGTAATTAAGAGATAATTGAGAGACTAATTAAATGATGATTGTGCATTAGTGATGAACACCTGCTGTTACTGTGAATCACAGAGGATCAGATGTTGATGTTTTATTGGTTAAAATGATACCACCATCATGTAGATCAGTGTTTGCTTTAGTTGGGCTCTTGACCCTTGACTCCTGTGTTAGATCTCTCTGTAGCAATGCATGTGCTGTTGTAAAGCGGAGAGATCAGTGCTGTGCAGTGAGCAACTGTTAGTTGTTTTCATATGATGAGGTAATCATTAGGTGCTTACCTGTTTGCATCCAATATACTGTGTGTATATATATACACATACAACATTTTTCATTTTTTTAATTTATGTTCTGCTTTTGAATAAACAACTCTGTGAAACCACAGTACGAAAGAATGTTAAATCTAGTGCATTTAAATATTTAAACTCCAGTCCTACTCAGACACACACAGACATCAAGAACCAGCGTATGAATCTCAACAATGGTGACAATCAACAAAATGCTTCATGCTGCAATGCATGCTGGGTAACACCACAGTATGAATAATTATTGTCACCACTGTTGAGGATCGTATGATAAGTGTTCATGTCTAAAAGCCTGATTAATTTTTTCCAATATTTAATATTACGATGGCATTTGTTTAATAGTAAATTCCTGCAGTCCTGTAACAGCTGAACGTCAGTAAATAAACCAAAGAGAGACACCTTCATGATGTTCATTCAAGTGACATAAAAGCCAAAAGTGTAAGCTCATCTGCTACCTCAAGCTTTTAATTCAGCAATGTGCAAATGTTTGTTGTGAAGCAATATTGCAATTGCTTAAAAGCAATCTATTCTCAGTTACTAAAAGGGTCAAGAGCCCAACTAAAGCAAACACTGATCTCCATGATGGTGGCATCATTTTAACCAATAAAACATCAACATCTGATCCTCTGTAATTCTCAATAACAGCAGGTGTTCATCACTAATGCACAATCAACATTTAATTAGTCTCTCAATTATCTCTTAATAATCTTGGGATTTGACTCGAAACTTGCTTGTGACTTGAAAGGAATGACTTGGTTCCTCCTCTGGTGAAATCAGCTGCTGAGTTCATGGGTGGAATAAACACATGGCAGGACTTTTACTTTCTGACCCTGGATTTGACACCTCTGGTCATAAATTAATCTATTACTTTTCCTACATAATTTTTTAACAGAAAAAGTGGTAAAATACCTATTTAGGAGTCTTAGACCTTTCCAACGATATATAGTTTGTCATGATTAGATTAGGATTTAATTGTAAAATAGTGAAGTAAAGGTAGGCGTCCCACAGGGTGGACGGTGACAGTTAAGAGGTTAAATGTGGGTCAAGATCGGCAATACTTATGTGGCCCACATATCTACATTTGACATCTGGCTCATGTCTTGTGTGCCGTCTTAAACCCGGTACCACCTCTGCCAAACTCGGGCCATGTTTGGCCCACATGCTGTATGCCAGTGCCGGATGAATGGCAGATGAATATTTGAATATATATATATAAAACAACAGAATATATTATTCTATAATATACTATATAACATCATATATTATATAATATCATATGAGGCATGAATATAATTTTGCATACAAGTAAACACATAATAACACACAACACGAGCTTCATGTTATGCATTTAAAAAATATATTTTCAAAATATATTTAACAGTTTCACATTTATGTGAATATATTACCTTACTGTATGGGAAAACATTGGCATTTTACTCAAAAATATTTGAAATGGATTTTAAATATGGGTCAAGATCGGCAATACTTATGTGGCCCACATATCTGTATTTGACATCTGGGCCAAATACTGCATTTGACATCTGGCCCATGTCTTGTGTGCCGTCTTAAACCCTATACCATCTCTGCCAAACCCGGGCCATGTTTGGCCCACATGCTGTATGCCAGTGCCGGATGAATGCCAGCTTTGCCAGATGCATGCCAAATCTGGGCCAAATTTGTTTGCTGACTGGGAAGCTACTAAAGTATGTAGTATCGGATATAAATATCCCTTTAAAGCAACAACTGCACAGGTTCACGTTTTAAAGTGCATGCTACATCACAACATCAAACAAAAAGCTTTTTATTTTTTTTTTAACTTTGACTTTTTCTGTTTCCGGTTCAGCTGGTTTGATGTGCCATAAATTATGTTGAATTGCATGCTATATTAAGTAGCCATACTTTCAAGTACATTGTTTAATTAACTTCTTTTTCTTTTTTTTTCCTTTTTTTCATATTCAATCAATATTTGTGGCTTTTACTTTTCCCAGCAGACCAGATTGATGTCTGAACACAGGCTTCATAACGGTCTGTTCATTTGACGTGGCTGTAGATCACAGAGACCTCTTCCACAGTCTCCACATCTGATCGCCTAAAACAAAATAAAATGAAAACAGAAACATGATGATGTAAAGCCTCAGATTACATGATGATAAAGTCATTTTTAAAATACAGCCACTTTGTATAGCACGTTTCTTTGAGTAGTGAGCAGATGATGACAGAAGTTTTATTTTTGCACCTCATGGCAGCACAAGGCCGGTGAATCCTGATATTTCCATACTGGTTTTCGTTCTCCTCTGCTCTCTTCATCAGTTTGGTTTTGTGATGTTGGACTGTCGCATACTGGATCTCCTCAGCATCTCTGTCTCTGTCCCTTCTGGGTTTGCTGGATGAAATGCTGGCATACGGAGCATCATCACAAGCAGCTGATTCAGACACGGGAACGTCCCTCTCGGCTACATTATTGTACAGATCATCCTGAAATGAAAGAAAATGAATTATTATACAGTACATATGAAACCTAGCTAAAAGTACATGACAAATATTTCTGGTCATGTCTGGCTGATTTACCTGTTTTGGTGCGGCATCTTCAACTTTTGCACCTCTTCGTTTTCTCCTGCTTTTATGACATTAGGGTAAGTGGTGTTTAAAGATTTATTACTACTTATCACATGAAGCAATTCCACCTGCACTGCAATTGAGAATCCAACTTACATTATGAACACAATATTGATGATAATGATGAATAATCCTACACATGCCACTGTGATTCCCAGCCAGACAGGCCAACCCAGACCATGATGCACTGAAAGATGAAGGATATTAGTTAAGATTGACTCTCAAAGCTACACCCAGTCACAGGGGCATAGCCATCATTTCAGAAGTGAGGGGGGCAGAAATGTAATATATACACTGTTAAAAATTGCTGTAAAAAATGGCAAAATTTTGACAGTAACATGCTGTTTTCCATTAAAACAGTGCATTCTGGGTAATATTTGTCATTTTCGAGAAAGTAGCATGCTGCTATATATCGTGTATTAACAGCGTTCAAAGTCAACACTCAAGAGACTGTGTTTCAAATCATAACCTACACCCTCATTCACTAATCCCTACATGAGTTTACTAATATAGTCCACCTGACAGAGAGAATGAACACTAATGAGTGAATTCAGCCAATGATGAACAGCTGCTGTTAACAAGCAGAATCACTGATGAAAAGAGAAACAAGACAAACACAAAAACTACAACTGACTTCAGACACAGCCTTAGATGAAATCAACTGAAGATTTAAACAACTCAACAAACAGCTTTACCAGCTTCACACTTTAATAACCAGACTGACTTTATTTCTGTCAGACATCTACAGAAGATCTTATTGAGAAGGAACAGAGGTTTAGATTATGTTTTATCAGAGGTGGATAATCCAGGGGTCAGAAAGTAAAAGTCCTGCCATATTTTTATTCCACCCATGAACTCAGCAGCTGATTTCACCAGAGGAGGAACCAAGTCAGTCCTTTCAAGTCACAAGCAAGTCTCAAGTCAAATCCCAAGTCCTCAAAGAGTTAAAGTTAATGAGATAATTAAGACTAGAACTGCCATGGGGTAAATTTTACCTGTGGCTGTTTTTCAAATGTACATATCAGATTTTCAACAAAACATTCAAGTTTCCCAGTCATTGACTTTTACTAAAATTATGTCATTTACAATCCAATGTTTTTAAAAATGATTTAGATAAAACCAGATCAAAAAACGGAGCATTTATACCTATAAGTATAAGGTCAAATTTACCCGCTATATAATGCATGTATTTTCGCGCTGCCATTTTCTTGCCGCTTATGTTTTAACATTGTACATTTCTAAGCAACGCCTTTCACTCACCGATTTAACGGTTATCAGTTTCATAAATAAAGTCAAAATTACTAAAAGACGGTAGATATTAGAAACACTAAATGCCATGAGTGATGGTGAGTCTGATGGTAAGTTATGTGTCCTGGGTCGGCTCAGCATCTGACGGCTCATCTGACAGTGTTCCAGACATCATATTTAGATGTTTTAGCCTAACATTACTCATAATTGGTCAAACTTTGGTTTTATTATTTAATTTTTGTCTTGCCATATCGTTTATTGTTCGCTACTGTGTTGCTATTTATTCTAGTTATTCTATTCTAGTCTGCCGTTTCCTGAAGAAAAGAAAAAATCCGATTTATGATGTAATGAATAAAACATTTTTTTGATTACCCGAAGTTTATTGGTGTTGATCTCTTATTCAAATTATAAATTATATAACTAAACAAATTAATTATTGGGCCTAGGTGAAGCTGTGTGCTAGAATTTGTCATAGCATCATCCTATGCATTGTGGTGAATTATTATTTCTCATTATTGTGTATTGGCTATTTTAGTAATTTAAATAACATGGGTTATCCTAATATATTGATTAATGACATCGTATTATAATATTACACCACCCAAATATTTACTACCTTCTAATTTTCGTTGTCAGTGCAGGCCTTTTTTTTTTTTTTTTTTTAGCTTACTGACCATTATGGATTAGTGTAGGCTGCATTAAAAAGTCTTGAACATAAAACAACACGGTAAAAATATAGTTGATGACTAGACAATCATTTCATTACTCTAGACACTTCTTTGTGAAGACAGTGGCATAATACAGTGAAATAATATCCCAGCCAACAATCTTATGTGGGGCCCAGATGTGTGGCACCTGGTCTATCTAACTGGGGCCCAGCCAGTTTTGTTCTCGGGTTTCCATGAGGGCCCCACATGGGTCAGCCCAGATTAACCAATGAAATGAACACTGCTCAGTATGCATACTACAGAGTAAAAAAATAAGACTGAAGCAGCACTGCAGTTCATTAGATAATTAAGTGATTAATCTAGTACTGATTGAGCATTAGTGACGAACACCTGCTTAAGAAAAAAGAGACGAGCAGAGACACAACAGCTACTATTGACTTCCAGCCACAGCCTGCAAAACAACTGCAAATAAAAGACATTAAATCTCTGAAGATCTCAGCAGAGGAGGATTAAACAACTCCACAAACAGCATTACTAGCATCATTATTACTAACCAGACTGACGTTATTTCTGTCAGACTTCTACAAAAGTTTTTAAGAATTACAGAGGTTCAGATGTTGGTTTTATTGAAAAGTATATTTGTCACCATTATAGAGAATAGTGTTTGTTTTAGTTGGCCCTCACAATTTTAACTCTAGTCTCTCTCCGGCTGCTTTGTGTTTGTTATGACAAAACAAGCAAGAAAAAACTGATGACAAAGATACAATCATTGAATAAAGACCTGACTCTAAAGACTGATTTCTGATAGCACAGATGATGTGATAACAATTCCACATTACTAATGCTTGACAAGTGAGTGTGCATACCAACATTCAACAACACAAAAGAACATTAAAATATATTTTTCACAAAATGCTTTGAACTCCTGCATCGCAAACACACACAGACATCAAGAATCAGTGTATGAATCTCAACAACGGTGACATGATTCATGCTGCAGTGCATTCTGGGTGCAGCACATAAAAGTCATCCATGGCTCCCAGCATGTATTACAGCATTAACTGTGTCACCGTTGTTGAGGTTCATACACTGATTATTGATGTCTGTGTGTCTGAAAGAACTGACAGTTAAAAATCCAAATTCAGAGATTAATTCAAAGTAGAACCACCACTGCCTGTGAAACTACAACATGCAAAGAAAGGATTGCATAGGATCCAGCAATGACCATTTATGAAGAACTTTAAAAGCATGATAAAACAAACATATTGAACTACTGTGTTATTTAAACACAAAAAGATTCATCAAGAATTTGTGTATGAATCTCAATAATGGTGACAATCAAAAATTTCATGCTGCAATGCATGCTGGGTACCTAGTGTCTGTGCAGTGAGTGCACATTGACCTCACATGCTATAAGGTTCACTTTTAGCTCACTGTTACCTCACATTGTGACCTCATCACGAGTATCCTGGGAGCTCATGGTGAGATCAAATTGTTGACTGGGCACCCTTCATAAAAGAAAATCTTCACCTGTGAAAGTAACAGCGTCTGATCTCTGAGATCCATGTTGATTGTGAGCCTCACAGTAGAAGCGTCCACTCTGTAGTGCACTGAAACTCTGTCCAGATTCAACAGCTGAGCTTTGATTCTCCTTAAACCAGCTGATATCTGCAGGTGGGTTTGAATCACTGCTGCAGATCAGAGTCACTGAATCTCCCTCCACTATTTCACCAGATCCATTTATAGACACTGAGACATTCCTGGGTGGATCTAAAACAGAAAAACACTGATATCATTAACAATCACAATGCATTTGACATCACATAGGATTAAATACCAGAGTTATTTAACCATCATTAACTCACACATGACGTTTAAAGTCACAGCATCAGAGTATTTATCTATATCTTCATATCTGGACTTGCACTTGTATTCTCCACTGTGATCAGAGCTGATCTTTGAGATGCTGTAGATTTTTCCAGATCCTACAAACGTTTCTCCTTTAAACCAGCTGATTTCTGCAGGTGGGTTTGAATCACTGCTGCAGCTCAGAGTCACTGAATCTCTCTCCACTATTTCACCAGATGGACTGATGAAGATCACAGGATTCACTGGAGGATCTACAGGATATATATTTATTTTTTATTTTATTTTTTCGTTGTCAACTTTTTATTTATTTTCACATACAACATCATAAAATCCATTCAAAACAAACATTCAAAACAAAACCACAGACATAATCAATACTTTAAAAGTCCAGTCAAAAAGGAGAGAGAGAGGGTGGGGGGAGAAAAAACATCTTGATGTCAAAATCCAGCATTTTTCAAAAAATCCCTGGTGCCTAAAGGGTTAACTTGAATACTATTCAAATACTATTTTATATATGGTAATGCCCAAACAGACAAAAGATTCCTTAATAGGGATAAATGAGGGAATAGAATAATTAACCTTAACATTGTTAATTGGCACTAAAGCAGATTTGCTCCAATTTATTTTGTATCCTGATAAGCTACTAAAATGATCACATTCCTTAATTATACTACCCAGTCAACACGTGAGATCACGTGATTATCAAAGTGACATCACACCATTGTCATACAGTGATCCTCACAGTGTGAGTAATATGTGAGCTCATAGTGAATTCAAAATGTTGAGCAGGTTCAGAGGAGGCAGTTCAAATATCAGTCACCGGGGCACATTCTACTTCCTGTTTCTCAACACTATCACAGAGATATCACAGTGCTCTCACATGATGAGTTCATGAGTGCACGCCCAGCTAACAGATTTCTGTAATAAGACACAAGTGAAACATTCGTTACCATCGTGGTGAGTAGTGTTTGCTTTAGTTGGGCTCTTGACCCTTGACTTTATAACTTTGAATTTTTTTGGGGCTGCTGTAACTGTGTTTCACAGATTCTTGATGTCTCTCTTTGTTTAAATGAGAGGATAGTTAATAATGTTTGATGCTTATGCTTTTATAATCCTTTGTAAACTATTATGAGACTGCTGTATCATATCCTGCATAATCACAGAGCTATTATATTTAGAAACTTTAGATTAATAAAATCTCACCAAGACAGCATATTGAGTGTAGGTGATGACTGTGTTGTTGTCATCAATAACAAACCAATATCACCTGGTTGCAGTCTCTTTTTGGGTTTTCTTGCCATAACAAGTGTGCTCTACAAACACAGTTACAGCAGCCCCAAAAAATGCAATGTTGTAAAGTCAAGGGTCAAGAGCCCAACTAAAGCAAATACTACTCACCGCGATGGTAACGTCAAACAAAACAATAAAACATCATCATCTAAATCTCTGTTAATTCTCAATAAGCACTTTTGTAGATGTCTGACAGAAATAAGAACCCCACTCATCTTTTTCAGTTCACAATGAGCTCACATATTACTCACACTGTGAGTATCACCGTATGAGAATGTTGTGTTGTCACTGTGATCATCGCGTGATCTCACGTGTTGACTGGGTTTATACTCACATCTGACATTGAGCTGAACAGCAGGAGAGATGTAAGTGTGTCCATGTAGAGCACAGCTATATCTGCCTGCATCCTCTCTTCTGACTGACTGCAGCAGGAGTTGATTGTTTCTGTCTCTTCTCTCAGTTAATGGCTGTGAGTTTCTGTACCAGATGAATGTTGCTCCGTCAGTCAGAGCGCAGCTGCTTTTACATGTCAGACGGACTGAATCTCCCTCTGTCACTCTCTCAGGAGACTCCACCTGAAGATCTGAACACAACACACACATTATATCTAGTGCTGCTGTCATACACTGATTATTATTCATCATAATGCACAGAAAAAGAGTGAAACCTCATCAAAGTCACCTGTGACAGTAAGAGTCACTCCTGGATAACCAGTCCATTTTCCATCAGGTTTATCAGTGATGAATCTGAAATAGTACATGTGTTCATCTTTCTGTGTCACATGACTCAGTCTGATGGTGCAGCTCTGCTGTTTATCTCCCAGATACTGAAGCCTCTGACTGTATTCAGGGTCCTCAGACAGATCTGGAGGCTCTACATGATCTATAACAAGTGTTTTGGTCCAGAGCACTTTCATGATCTTATATCCAGGAGGGTATGTATAAGTGCAGTAGATTGTCACTGTTGATCCCTCTAGTGCACAGATATATGAAGGACTGTAACTCACACCCCAACCATACTGTCCATAAACTCCTGAAAACAACAGTCATGAAGAAATAATGAAATAATGAAAATTCCTTTTTGCAAGCACATGTGAACAATAACGAGTTCATTAATTATAGTAGTTTTACCAGTTATACATATTTTCATTTAACCAGCCAAAACCTTTGTCCTTTTATTTCTAAAATTGAGTCCTACACTGTAAAACCCAACAAGTCACGGTAACTCAAACCGTTTGAGTAAACCTATTGCCTTAACCTCTTAACTGTCACCGTCCACCCTGTGGGACGCCTACCTTTACTTCACTATTTTACAATTAAATCCTAATCTAATCATGACAAACTATATATCGTTGGAAAGGTCTAAGACTCCTAAATAGGTATTTTACCACTTTTTCTGTTAAAAAATTATGTAGGAAAAGTAATAGATTAATTTATGACCAGAGGTGTCAAATCCAGGGTCAGAAAGTAAAAGTCCTGCCATGTGTTTATTCCACCCATGAACTCAGCAGCTGATTTCACCAGAGGAGGAACCAACTCATTCCTTTCAAGTCACAAGCAAGTTTCGAGTCAAATCCCAAGACCTCAACGAGTTGAGGTAATTAAGATAATTGAGAGACTAATTAAATGTTGATTGTGCATTAGTGATGAACACCTGCTGTTACTGTGAATCACAGAGGATCAGATGTTGATGTTTTATTGGTTAAAATGATGCCACCATCATGGAGATCAGTGTTTGCTTTAGTTGGGCTCTTGACCCTTTTAGTAACTGAGAATGGATTGCTTTTAAGCAATTGCAATATTGCTTCACAACAAACATTTGCACATTGCTGAATTAAAAGCTTGAGGAAGCAGATGAGCTTACACTTTTGGCTTTTATGTCACTTGAATGAACATCATGAAGGTGTCTCTTTGGTTTATTTACTGACGTTCAGCTGTTACAGAACTGCAGGAATTTACTATTAAACAAATGCCATCGTAATATTAAATATTGGAAAAATTAAGAATTATATTGCTCAGGCTTTTAGACATGAACACTTATCATACGATCCTCAACAGTGGTGACAATAATTATTCATACTGTGGTGTTACCCAGCATGCATTGCAGCATGAAGCATTTTGTTGATTGTCACCATTGTTGAGATTCATCTGGTTCTTGATGTCTGTGTGTGTCTGAGTAGGACTGGAGTTTAAATATTTAAATGCATTAGATTTAAAATTCTTTCTCTATAACTACTACAGCAGTAAATTCATTGCGTACTGTGGTTTCACAGAGTTGTTTATTCAAAAGCAGAACATAAATTAAAAAAATGAAAAATGTTGTATGTGTATGTATATATATATATATATATATACACACAGTATATTGGATGCAAACAGGTAAGCACCTGATGATTACCTCATCATATGAAAACAACTAACAGTTGCTCACTGCACAGCACTGATCTCTCCGCTTTACAACAGCACATGCATTGCTACAGAGAGATCTAACACAGGAGTCAAGGGTCAAGAGCCCAACTAAAGCAAACACTGATCTACATGATGGTGGTATCATTTTAACCAATAAAACATCAACATCTGATCCTCTGTGATTCACAGTAACAGCAGGTGTTCATCACTAATGCACAATCATCATTTAATTAGTCTCTCAATTATCTCTTAATTACCTCAACTCGTTGAGGTCTTGGGATTTGACTCGAAACTTGCTTGTGACTTGAAAGGAATGAGTTGGTTCCTCTGGTGAAATCAGCTGCTGAGTTCATGGGTGGAATAAACACATGGCAGGACTTTTACTTTCTGACCCTGGATTTGACACCTCTGTTTATGACAAGAGTGCACCTGAAAAAAATCTACATCATGACATGAATTCTGACCTTTGTCACAGAAAGTCTTCTTAGTTGCCTTTTTCTCTATCACGAATTAGAAATCATAAGAAATTATTTATCAGTAGAAAACTTAAAATTTCAAAATTCATCCTTTGAAACCCATTTTAAAATCAGACATTGCATTACCATGTAAATGGTACATTAAAATCATGTTACAAAATATTTTCATTCATGAATTATAAAAAATTAAGTTTGGATAGTGCACTATAATGTCTCTGTTCAAAACTGTGGGTGACAGTTAAGGGGTTAAAAACCCAATTTAGGTTAACTCAGACCGTTTGAGGAAACTGATTGCCTTAAACCATTTAAATTTTTAAAACTAACAATTATGAGTGCTCTGAACTTATTTCAGTTGAGTTCACTAAAATAAAATATACATTGCAGTTAAGTAATTAAGTGATTAATTAAGTGCTGATTGAGCATTAGTGATGAACACCTGCTGTTAACAAACAGAATCACTGACAGAAAGAGAAACACAAGAACAACAAATAACTTTAGTCACAGCCTTAGATGAAATCAACTGAAATAAAATACATTAAATCTCAAGATCTGATTAAACAACCCCACAAACAGCATCACCAGCTCCACTTATTAATAACCAGACTTTACTTTATTTTTGTCAGACATCTACAGAAGATCTTATTGAGAATTAACTAAGGTTTAGATGTTGATTTATTGTTTCAATTGAAGTAACCATGTTAGAGATCAGTGTCTGCTTTAGTTGGGCTCTTGACCCTTGATTTCTGGGTTAGTTGTTTTTTTCCTTCCTTGTTTTCTCTGGCTGTTGTAACCATGTGTTCTTCAAATATGTCATTTACAGCTCAAAAGTCCAGAGTAAATGATCAGTAGTTGGTTGTTATAAATTTTTGATGAGAATCATCTGTTAGTGAACTGATCTCATTGAGAGTGGTTATAGACTCATTGTGTGTCTAGTCTCTGCTTAAATGGATGTTGTATTGCTCATAGTAAAACTGATTTTAAGAGCCAGTGGTTCCGTCACAGTTCGTTAATATAAAGGACTTTACAGATAGTTTGTTCACAAAAAGTTTCAATCTAAGCAGACTCACACAGACATCAAGAATCAACTTATGAACCTCAACAATGGTGACCATTAAAAAAAAAAAAAAAAAAATCATGCAGCAATGCATGCTGGGTGCCATGGATGAGTTTTGTACTATGCTAGTACCCAGCTTGCATTGCAGCATGAATTTATTTATTTATTATTTTTTTTTAATGGTCACCATTGTTGAGATTCATAAGGTCAATACAATATCCCTTTAATCAGAGATTAGACACAGAATAAGTTTATACTCACTTTCAATGAGATCAGCTCACTAATGATTGTACAAGATGATTGTAATGAAATGTATATAACAAAAATTCTGATTACTTTCTCTGGGCTTTTGAGCTGTAACAAATATGTTTGAGAAACACACGGTTACAACAGCAAGAGAAAGGGGAAAAAAAAAACAATTAACACAAAAATCAAGGGTCAAGAGCCCAACTAAAGCAGACACTGATCTCTAACATGGTTACTTCAAATGAAACAATACATCAACATCTAAACCTTAGTTAATTCTCAATAAGATCTTCTGTAGATGTCTGACAGAAATAAAGTCAGTCTGGTTATTAATAAGTGGAGCTGGTGATGCTGTTTGTGGGGTTGTTTAATCAGATTTTGAGAGATTTTATGTATTGTATTTCAATTGATTTCATCTAAGGCTGTGTCTGAAGTCAGTTGTAGTTCTTGTGTTTCTCTTTTCTTCAGTGATTCTGTTTGTTAACAGCAGGTGTTCGTCACTAATGCTCAATTAGCACTTAATTAATCAATTAATTACTTCACTGCAAGTTTTAAAACTTAACATGGTTCAAGCCAAGGGGAATTGGTTTACTCAAACGGTTTGAGTTACTCTAACTTGTCGGGTTTTACAGTGTGCAGTGTACACTGTAAAACCCAACAAGTTAGGGTAACTCAGAAGTTTGAGGAAATTGATTGCCTTAAAACATTTAAGTTTTTTAAAACTAATAGTGATGAGTACTCTGAACTTATTTCAGTTGAGTTCACTAAAATAATATATACATTGCAGTTAAGTAAATAAGTGATTAATTAAGTGCTAATTGAGCATTAGTGATGAACACCTGCTGTTAACAAACAGAATCACTGACAGGAAGAGAAACACAAGAACATCTGACCTTAGACACATGCTTAGATGAAATCAACTGAAATAAAATACATTAAATCTCAAGATCTGATTAAACAACACACAAACAGCATCACCAGCTCCACTTATTAATAACCAGACAGACTTTATTCCTGTCAGACATCTACAGAAGATCTTATTGAGAATTAACTAAGGTTTAGATGTTGATTCATTTTCATTTGAAGTAACCATGTTAGATATCAGTGTCTGCTTTAGTTGGGCTCTTGAGCCTTGACTTCTGTATTAGTAGTTTTTTTTTCTCTCTCTCTTTTTCTCAGGTTGTTGTAACCATGTGTTCGTTGAACATATTTGTTACAACTCAAAAGCCCAGAGGAAATGATCAGTAGTTGGTTGTTATATATTTATAATGACAGTCATCTATTAGTGAACTGATCTCATTGAGAATAAACACAAATCATTGTGTGTCTAATTGATTATAGTAAAAGTGATTCTAAGAGCCAGTGGTTCTGTGACAGTCAGTTAATACACTCAAACAAATGATTTGGTCTAAATTGTTCCAGTGTTCATGTGTTTCCACACTACAGAGTGTTCAAGTAGAATTGAAGCAGTGCTGGAGTTAAGGAGATAATTATGTGATGATTGATCATTAATGATGAACACCTGCTGTTATCAAGAAGAATCACCGAAGGAAAGAGAAACACAAGAACTACAACTGACTTCAGCCACAGCTGAAGATGAAATCAACTGAAAAAAAAGAAGACATTAAATCTCTCAAGATCTGATTAAACAGCATCAGACTGACCAGATTGACTTTATTTCTGTCAGACTTCTAGAGAAGCTCTTATTGAGAATTAACAGAGGTTTAGATGCTTTATTGTTTTGTTTGAAATCACCATCAAAGAGACCAGTGTTTCCTTTTGTTGGGCTCTTGACCCTTGACATTTTGGTGTTAATATTACGCTGGTTACTTTAATTGTGTGTTTATATAGAACGCGCTTCGTTTAGCCAGCAAAGCTAAGAAAAGAAAAAAAAAAAGTTGTGGGTAAATGATCCACCGACCTCATTTCAAGTCCAACATCTGATTGTATGGATGTAGTACTGCTTTAGATTTTTTATATAGCTTCAGATGTAGTAGTCTTGTAAAATCAGATAATTTAAATAATTTACAAATCACTTTGTGCTCAAAAAGTTTTCATCTGGAACAAGGCAAAGATCACAGACATCAAGAATCAGCGTATGAATCTCAACAATGGTGACAGTCAACAAAATGCTTCATGTTGCAATGCATGCTGGGTACCAGCATAGTACAAGACTCTCCCATGTATCCCAGCATGCATTGCAGCATGAATAAACAACGCAGCTGAATTGTCTGATTATTTTCTTACTATTTTATTTTACGTATACTGTTATAGTTGTGAATTTTAGTAGCTTGTTTTGTGATGTTCAGAGTTTTATCTGAATATTTTCTTGACTGTCACCATTGTTGAGATTCATACACTGATTCTTGATGTCTGTTGTCTTTGTATCGCTACAGATGAAAACTTCATGTGCACAAGGTGATTTGTAAATTATTCAAATTATCTGATATTTACAATACTGCAAGATATGAAGCTACGAAAAAATCTAAAACAGTATAATGTCTATATAACCAGAAATTGGACTTGAAATGAGGTCAGCGACCAGATCTACCCACAAATTTTTTTTCACTTGGCTTCGCTGGTTAAGCTAAGTGTGTTTTAAATGATCACACAATTAAAGCAACCAGCGTAATATTAACACCAAAATGTCAAGGGTCAAGAGCCCAACAAAAGGAAACACTGGTCTCTTTGATGGTGATTTCAAACAAAACAATAAAGCATCTAAACCTCTGTTAATTCTCAATAAGAGCTTCTCTAGAAGTCTGACAGAAATAAAGTCAATCTGGTCAGTCTGATGCTGTTAAATCAGATCTTGATAGATTTAATGTCTTCTTTTTTTTTCAGTTGATTTCATCTTCAGCTGTGGCTGAAGTCAGTTGTAGTTCTTGTGTTTCTCTTTCCTTCGGTGATTCTTCTTGATAACAGCAGGTGTTCATCATTAATGATCAATCATCACATAATTATCTCCTTAACTCCAGCACTGCTTCAATTCCACTTGAACACTCTGTAGTGTGGAAACACATGAACACTGGAACAATTCAGACCAAATCATTTTTTTGAGTGTAACCATTAGGGTTGCAGTCTCTTTTTGAGTTTCCTTACCATAACAAACGTGCTTTACAAACACAGTTACAGAAGCCGAAAAAATATGTGACAAAGTCAAGGGTCGAGCCCAACTAAAGAAAACACTAATCACTATGATGGTAACATCAAACAAAACAATAAAACATCATCATCTAAATCTCTGTTAATTCAAAATAAGCGCTTTTGTAGATGTCTGACAGAAATTAAGTCAGTCTGGTTAATAATGAGTGAAGCTGGTGATTTGTTTATTTCAGTTGATTTCATCTAAGGCTGTTAATCTCCTTAACTCCAGCACTGCTTCAATTCTACTTGAACAGTCTGTAGCGTGGAAACACATGAACACTGGAACAATTTAGACCAAATCTTTTTTTTGAGTGTATAAAGGACTTTCTAAACAGTTTGTCCACAAAAAGTTTTAATTTACGGAACCAATTAGACTCACACAGACATCAAGAATCAGCTTATGAACCTCAACAATGGTGACCATTAAAAAAATATAATAATAATTTTGCAATGCATGCTGGGTACTAGCATAGTACAAAACTCATCCATGGCTCCCAGCATGCATTGCTGCATGATTTAAAAAAAAAAAATTTTAATGGTCACCATTGTTGAGGTTCACAAGCTGATTGTTGATGTCTGTGTGAGTCTTGTTACTGCCATAGATGAAAGCTTTTTGTGGACAAACTGTTTGGAAAGTCATTTATATTAACTGACTGTGACAGAACAAGTGGTTTTTAGAATTGCTTTTGCTATAATCAATATGTTCATTCAATCAGAGATTAAACACACAACGAGTCTATGCTCAATCTCTAATAGATGATTGTCATTATTAATATACAACAATCAACTACTGATCATTTCCTCTGGGCTTTTGAGTTGTAATAAACATGCTCAAAAAACACATGGTTATAACAGTCTGAAAAAAAGAGGAAATAAAACAACTAACACAAAAGTCAAGGGTCAAGAGCCCAACTAAAGCAGACACTGATCTCTAACATGGTTACTTCAAATGAAAATGAATCAACATCTAAACCTTAGTTAATTTTCAATAAGATCTTCTGTAGATGTCTGACAGAAATAAAGTCAGTCTGGTTATTAATAAGTAGAGCTGGTGATGCTATTTGTGGGGTTATTTAATCAGATCTTGAGATTTAATGTATTTTATTTCAGTTGATTTCATCTAAGGTTATGGCTGAAGTCAGTTGTTGTTCTTGTGTTTCTCTTTCTGTCAGTGATTCTGTTTGTTTACAGCAGGTGTTCATTACTAATGCTCAATCAGCACTTAATTAATCAATTAACTGAACTCAACTGAAATAAGTTCAGTGCACTCATGATTGTTAGATTTAAAAACTTAAATGTTTTAAGGCAACAAGTTTCATCAAACGGTTTGAGTTAACCTAACTTGGGTTTTTAAAGCAAACAGTTTACTCAAACGGTTTGAGTTACCGTGACTTGTTGGGCATATATCTTATTTAGTGAACTCAACTGAAATAAGTTCAGTGCACTCATAATTGTTATATTTAAAAACTTAAATGTTTTAAGGCAACAAGTTTCATCAAACGGTTTGAGTTAACCTAACTTGGGTTTTTAAAGCAAACAGTTTACTCAAACGGTTTGAGTTACCCTAACTGTTGGGTTTTACAGTGCAGGTGAGGCTCACCTGGAATCAAGAGCAGAAACACCAGAGGAAGAGGAGGAACCATTCTGATCAACGTCACTACATGAAATAAGATAATATATACAACAGTACAGCACCTCATTTTTAGTTTCATAGATCAGTCTACTGTAATATAAACACTGTAAAAATGAGAAAACTCTTTTTAAAATCATTATTTCTAATAACCTTTTAAAATATTTACTGTTGCAGTTTTACACTGTTGAAACTCAAGTACACACCAGCACTAGTTGTTCAGAGGTTACAAAAAAAAAAGTTTCCTGTGTGACTGGATATACATTATTTATTTTAGTTACATTATTTATTACTGAACAAGTGTAACTCTTACCGTGTTGTAGTTTCAGCCAATAGATTCCAGCAGAGTTAACTGCAAATGCAAGCTGAAACAGTTTTTCTGCTGTTCTCATTTTTTCCTTCCTCTTTTTAAAGTCTATTTTAGTGGCTTGCCCCATAACAAGACATGAACAACCAATACGAAACCACTTACAAAAGACTAAGACTTTATAAATAAATAAATAAATAACTCTTTCAAGAGAGCTGATTTAAAAATGTATAAATACATCATAGCGGCTAGCAGGAAAAAAATAATTAAAATCTAATGAAACTTTCAGTGTAAAAGGGAAATGTCTCGTCACCATGGTCAGATGGTGGTGACACTTAATGTTTTCTTTCTTTAGAGAGAAGTACTTCATTTTTATAGAGAGTATATGTTTGCACAATTAGATCAAACTGTTTAGATGCACAGTCAATAATAAGTTTACATTTAATTGATAGGAACGCTGCTTTGCCTTATATAAAAGAATCAGAGGTGGAAACCCAGTCAACACGTGAGATCACGCGATAATCACAGTGACATCACACCATTCTCATACGGTGATCCTCACAGTGTGAGTAATATATGAGCTCATTGTGAACTCAAAAAGATGAGCGGGGTTCTTATTTCTGTCAGACATCTACAAAAGCGCTTATTGAGAATTAACAGATTTAGATGATGATGTTTTATTGTTTTGTGTGACGTTACCATCGTGGTGAGTAGTGTTTGCTTTAGTTGGGCTCTTGACCCTTGACTTTATAACACTATATTTTTTGTGGCTGCTGTAACTGTGTTTGTAAAGCACATTTGTTATGGCAAGAAAAACCAAAAGAGACTGCAACCAGGTGATACTGGTTTGTTACTGATCATAACAGTGCGACCATCACCTAGATTCAGTATGCAGTCTTTGTGAGGAGTTATTAATTATTATTAGTTTTTAATAATAGCTCTGTGATTATACAGTATAGAACCCAGCAGTCTTATAATCAGTTATGAAGGATTATAAAATCATAAGACGCAAACATGTTGAACTACTGCGTCATTTAAACACAAAGAGAGACATCAAGAATCAGTGTATGAATCTCAACAATGGTGACAATCAAAAGCTTCATTCTGCAATGCATGCTGGGTACCTAGTCTCTGTGCAGTGAGTGCACTTTGACCTCACATTAGTATGAGCACACAGTGAGGGCGCTGTGAGGTTACACTTTTAGCTCACTGTTACCTCACATTGTGACCTCATCACGAGTATCCTGTGAGCTCATAGTGACATCACTGTGAGATCAAATTGTTGACTGGGAAGAGTACGAAAATATTCTAAAAGTAACGTCAAACAAAACAATAAAACATCATCATCTAAATCTCTGTTAATTCTCAATAAGCGCTTTTGTAGATGTCTGACAGAAATAAAGTCAGTCTGGTTAATAATGAGTGAAGCTGGTGATTTGTTTATTTCAGTTGATTTCATCGAAGGTTGTGTCTGGAAGTCAGTTGTATGTTTGGAGAAGGTTCTCATAACAGAAATCTGTTAGCTGGGTGTGCACTCGTGAGCTCATCATGTGAGAGCACTGTGATATCTCTGTGATAGTGTTGAGAAACAGGAAGTAGAATGTACCCCGGTGACTGATATTTGAACTGCCTCCTCTGAACCTGCTCAACATTTTCAAGTACTCCTCGCTGCAGACTGTAGCGCGGTGACGTCAGGTACCTACGTCAAGTATGTGTTTACCGCGCATGCGCAAAGTGACGTATGGTATGTCTATAAAACGCATGCGCAGTAGCGCGGTGACGCCACGTACCTACGTTACCTATGTATTTACATTGTAAATACACCGGTTCAATAATGGATCATTCACTTTCGGTTTTACTTACTTTTGTTTTCTTATAAATGTGCGTTTGTGTTGTGTTGACTTTTAATTGTAAGAATGCTTTGATCTTAATCATAGACAGTGTCATTGCAAATGTGTGCGATTTCAAACATTTATGACATGCTTTATGATATGTGTTAGTATTCGAAGTGACAGGGATTCTGGTGCTGGTCTTTAAAAGTCTTATTTCACCTAAAATTAGCCTTTAAAGATGTATTAAAATAGAGCAGAAATACTTATATTAATAAAGTAATGAATTGCATGCATTGCAAAAAATACAAATAAATAAATACATACATTCATGCATGCATACATACATATACTGTATATATATATATATATATGTGTGTGTGTGTGTGTGTGTGTGTGTGTGTGTATGTATGTTTCTCATATTTGTCATCTTTTTCATTAACATTATCAAAAATTAATAGATACTGTAACAAATGTATTATTCATTGTTAGTTCATGTTAATTAATACATTAGCTAGTGTTAACCAATGACACCTTATTGTAAAGTGTTACCTCTTAAATTTACCTTCATGTTCATATGACTTTTTAGGGACATTATCAGTGAGACGAAATTCAGAGAAGAGGCTCACTTCATATGTCTAGACAGATAGTTCTTTAACTCCTTAACATGTAGTGAATACTGTAAAAAGTATTTGAGTGTCTGTCTCTCTTCTCATCTTTCTGTCTGTCTCATCTCAACTATCTGTTTTTTGTTTTGTTTGTTTTTTCCTGATAGACTGTATTGCCCTCAACTGTAAAACTTTCAAATTGTTTCAGGCTATGCTTTCTCAAGCCAAGCCAACCTAAATTTTGACTTGACAAACTTTTTTAATTTAGTTGGTTAATGCTGATTATAAATTAAACCTCTTAGGTACTTTACAGACAAAGCAAACAACACTCTTTTTCTAACACCATCCTATAATATTTAAAAATACATTTAAAATATTTTCCTTGTATGGCTCTTTTGCCTTTCCTCAAAATGATTTAATATTGTTTGTTCTTTTATGTAAATTAGGTGTCGTGAAATGGAGTGCATTTTCTGCACAATACAGACAGGAGTGCCGGCTGCCGTATTCACAGACCCAGTGCCTACGGTGCAGTGAGATACTGTATTTAAAGACTGCACACCTAGGTATGTCAGGACTGACAGGAGGGGAGTCCTGTGTGGGTTTTATTCATTCAAAGAATTTGAGGGCTACTGCTCAGTTGATTGTTTTATCAGTGATGGAGGTGAATTTCAGAATGAGCAGATGCAATTTTTTTTTTCTTTCTCATGTGTCATGTTTATAGTCTATGGTCTTAATCTATATTTGTATATACAATTAAATTTTCTGTTTTGTTCTTTGAAATAATAATTAAAAAAAAAAGATCACTGTTATCAGTTTGGTTTTTTTGGAGGCACCATGCATAAAATAGGATGCAGACACTGAAAATATACTGTATGTAGTCAATTGAATTTAAAACTACTTTATTGGCTTAAATATTTCACATGCAGAATTGCCAAAGCAAAAGAAAAATGTCCAAAATTATACTAAATAAATAAATAAACAAGAACCATGACAGAGGACAGATTAAAATAAGAAAGGCAGCAGCTATTTGCACTAAGTGATAGCAGGATTTTCTGCTATTTAAACTACTTATTGCAAACAGTGATAATTATCTGCACTTCAGTATTGTAGTACATTATAAAACAGTATGCAATAATAACTTATTGAGTGTAAATTATAATTTTAATTCAAATTATTAAATGGATATCACCTTATTGGGACAATAAAGCCCTCCCTCACAACTTTTTGATTATTTCCTTAATTTTTATGGAAAATAAATGCTTTTTTGATGTGATTTGAAATTTGAAAAGGGAGAAACAACTTTGCTAAAAGGCGGATTCGAACCTGAGTCGATCGCGTCAAAATGTGAAAATCACACGTTTTACCATCTGCGCCACTAGAGCTGACGACTGAAATTGTCTTTTGTAATCTTGACTAGTGTAGCAGGGTTATGTTGTTACACCAGATTATAAATTTTAGTTATTTATTTTATTTTATTTTATTTTATTTTTAATCATTATTTGTTAGGGGGCATTTTATTTTGAAAGAAGGTTGTGCGCTTTTATTAAAGGTAATAGTCACAGTATGTACGTCGGCTGACGTCATACGTAGGTGAGAGGTTCAAATCACAGCTCAATCAGAGTTCGTCCTCTTTCCTGCAATGCCACTAGAGAGGAGAGGTACGATTTCATGAGCTCCGTTCATTTGATGTTAAACTGTTTTATAGGTGTTCATTTCATGTTTAAATGATCAACTGTGAAAAAGTATTCCATGTGATGTTATATTTGACTATTATATTTGAGTTGTCAATCGGTTAAATGAAGTTTGTTTGAGTGCTGTTAATGGGTGAATAGTATATTGCGTGAAATGGCGTCCTGGTGTGTGCGTCACGAGTGAGAGATGTGTTAGCGGTTAAGCGGCTAACATTTGATTAAATGTTTATGTATTTATATAGATATATATGTATAATTGTACCTATATAACGGTGTATATTTTGTAAAAATACTAAAGACATATATTCTAGTTTATTAATATGATGGACATTGCATCAGTGTGTGTTTTACTGCACAGCAAAAAATCCAGAGTGAAATTAACTCTCCTGGGAGTACATGTGAGACCACACTCGAGAGTGTGAAAGTGTTAAAATAACAGTGTTAAATTAACACTGAAGCAGAGTTAAAGTTAATGAGATAATTAAGTGATTAATTAAGTGATGATTGACCATTATCGAAGACACCTGATGTTAACGAGCAGAATCACCAAAGGAGAAAATCTAAATTTTCATGTCACCATTATAGTGGTCAGCGTTTGCTTTAGTTGGGCTCTTGACCCTTACAGTTTCAAAGTTAAAATTTGTTTGGTTGTTGTAGTTGAGTTATAGCAGACAGACAAGAAATGAAAAAAAAAACTGTTCATGTGATGTTGGTTATGTTTTCACATAATCATTTAATCTGAATCACCAAACTCATTTAGAGCCTGAACCTAAAAAATTCAGTTTTACCTTGTTGATCTTAACAGCCCTGTGACTCTACAGTAGGGGTGGGCGGATCGATCCTAATATCGATAATATCGATACCAACGTTGGTATCAGTATCGGATCGATACTAGCCTGATTAGATCGATACTTTAGGTTAATTTTCTCTCCTCTACACTTAATATATTGCTTAATACATTCAACAAAGAATAGACATATCTGAGTGTTTATATACCGCTCTTTTCACGTCTTGTATGCAAACATTACTGCTCCTCCTGCTTCAGTGTTTTGTTATGCCACCACGTGACTCAGCGGCTCAAGCAAGCGGATATTATTGGCTACAGCGAGAGATGGAACGGTAGAAATTCGCTGCTGTGGCAACAGCACCAAACTTATTCACCTTTTTCAATGTGGAAGTAAGCTTTTGCATAGACTGAATGTGCGAGACTTCCACTTCATTAGGCACGGTAGGGAAATCATGAGTAAAATTGTTTATGCTATCCACCGTGTGTTTATAATTAAGATAATTCATTAAAATAATATGGTAAGAAACACCAGTTTGCACTACCAGGCAAGCAGCAAAACGAGTTGTTTTGTACAGTTAAAAATTGCTGGAAGCGGATGAGACTGAAAGCCAGACCCATTAAATTTACCGAATTTGGCCTTTTTATACAGTATTACTGTCTTGAACCATTAAGCCACGTTGTTGTTTTTTCTTTATAAAGGTTTTCTATCAGAGGAAAACACTTAACATGCATGCACTTTGCGTTCATATCATGGGCTGCTTGCCTGCATATAGTTTGCATCATCAGTATACTGAGTTGGCCTTTCAATATTACTTTCTTAATGCATTAGGCCACGTTAAGTTTTTTTTCTTTATAACTCTTTTCTATGGGAGGAAAATGCTTAACACGAAACTTTATGCATTGCTTTCATATTCTGGGCTCCTCTGCTTGCCAATTCCTTTCAGAAAGGCAAATAATATCCACATAGCTTTAAGGTGAATGTAATATTTTAGTCATATCAACATAAGTTATTGTTAATTTTCAAAGTATAATTGGTCATTTAAATGTATGTTATTAAAAAGGAAAAAGTATCGGTATCGGTATCAGTATTGGCGATACTTGCCCTGTATTTACTTGGTATCGGATCGATACCAAAATTTGCAGTATCGCACACCCCTACTCTACAGTATCCAATTATTAAAATGATTTCTTGAAAATTGTTCAGAAAATTAAAAAAAGAGAAATCTTTCTTCTAGGCACACACAGACATGAAGAATCAGTGTATGAACCTCAACAACGGTGACAAACAGCATATTCAGAAAAACGGATCAACTCTAAACATTAGAAAACAAGCTACTAAAAGTCACATAAAAAACAAAAATAAAATAGTAAGAATAAAGGAAATTACTAAGACAATTCAGCTCATAATTCATTCATGCCGCAATGCATCATGGGAGCCAATGGATGAGTTATGATTGGTGGCACCCAGAATGCACTGCTACATGCTTTTTTGATTGTCACCGTTGTTGAGATTCACAGGTTGATTCTTGATGTTTGTGTGTCTAAATGAAAGACTCTTTTCAAAGATTTTTGAACGAACACCTTTTTAAAAAATCCCTCTGATTGTATTGAACATGCTAGAAATCCTATGCTAATGAATCACAGGACTGCGATAATCAAAAATGTAAATCTAAATCAGAGCTTTAGAAAAAATATGCAATTTTTTTTTTTTCCCCTTTTTCTTGTTGCTTGTCTGTCTGTTGTAATTCAGTTACAACAACCAACACATTGTTGTTAAAACACAATATTAAAAAGTCAAGGGTCAAGAGCCCAACTAAAGCAAACGCTGACCACTATAATGGTGACATAAAAATTTAGATTTTCTCCTTTGGTGATTCTGCTTGTTAACATCAGGTGTCTTCAATAATGGCCAATCATCACTACAATTAATCGCTTAATTATCTCATTACTTTAACTCCGCTTCAGTGTTAATTTAACACTCTTATTTTAACACTTTCACACTCTTGAGTGTGGTCTCACATGTACTCCCAGGAGAGTTAATTTCAATCTGGATTTTTTGCTGTGTGTACAGGTATGTTAATTGGCATTTAAGAAACACTGTAATGCTGTTTTGAATTATTTTCATATAAGAATGACATGTTATTACTTGACTATAATAATTAATTATTATTGTTGATACTTTGTATTATTATATGTGTATGCATGTTGTAAAGTGTGTGTTGCTCTTTCCTGCAATGCCACTAGAGAGGAGAGAGAAGAGAGAGAGAAGGCGCTGCAATTAAATCACCTTTGGCACAACCAGATTTGTGTGGAAAATCTTTTATTATTAACATCAAAATAACACAACGCTACACTAGCCTAATAAGAAATATATAAGGTGCCGTTAAAGGGTAATATTACAATATACACAGTGAAGTAAAGTGCAACAGAATGTTAATAAATATACTACACAGATATTACAGAATAAACTCTGTAATTCCGTATCATTTTACCTGAGATGAGACATGGTTAAAATCATGTATATGTGCTGTATTACATTTTATTGTTTTATTTTTTTTCCACCTTAACAGAATACTCTACTAAAATGTAAAAGTATTAAGAATGCTAAGTATGCGCATGCGTTTTTATGACGTGTTACGTCACGCACGACGCGAAAACACCTACCGTCACCACGTAATGCAAATTACACACGCAATGCGCATGCGTGTCATAGACATACCATACGTCACTTTGCGCATGCGCGGTAAACACATACCTGACGTCACCGCGCTACAGTCTGCAGCGAGGGGTGTCTCAACATTTTGGGTTCACAATGAGCTCATATATTACTCACACTGTGAGGATCACCGTATGAGAATGGTATGATGTCACTGTGATCATCGCGTGATCTCACGTGTTGACTGGGACGTTACTCATTAATAAATACACTCAAGTCAAAATGATTTTGTAAATCAGTTTTTATTGCAAATCCCATTTTATCTTTGACCGAGAGGAATGCAGGTGCTCAAACATGCAGCTGCTCCAAACTTCAATTTTTTTTTTGAAAATATTTCATGAACATTTTAAAACTTGTACATGTGCAAATCTGCAAAAACTTTAAAGAAAAGAAATAAAAAAATGGGACTTTCTATTTGCTTTTAAACTGTAAACGTTTTTCACTAATCTGTTTATTCCAATTTTTCAAGTTCTACATTTTCTCTTTAGCTCCATTTCGCAGTAAGTTTTGGGAGTTATTTTTTAGTCCATCTCCTATCCTGAAAAGTCTGTCTTGCAGAGATTGACTAAAAATGAGCTCCTAAAACTTACTGCCAGACTAGAAGATAAATTCTTCAAACAGGCCAGAGGATGTGATGCTGATCCTTCAAGTCACTCTCAACTTATCTGTCCATGAAGCCTTTAAAAAATTATATATTTCACAACACTTCAGCATGTTATTCTTATTAAGCGAGGGTAATTTTTTAGGATTTTTACCCAAGCAAAGTCTCTGCGAACCTAATTCTGGAGACTCGAGGAAGGTTGCAGTTCTGAAAAATGGTGTCGCTGGAGACTAAATGTTTCCTGATGGTTTTACACCTACACTGTAAAAAGTAATACCTAGATCTAACTTATAAAAAGTGAGGCAAGTGGCTGCATTGGATGTTTTAAGTTGAATCAACTTGCAGCCTTTTTTAAGTATAATAAACACTGAAAATATAATTAATACAAACGCAACAAAATCAAGTTGAGTTAAGTAATACACTGTAAAAAGTGATCCACTATATTTACTCAATAAAATTGTCAATAGATTACAAGCAATATTATTAATTAAATTCAAAACATACAAATTAATTAGAATTAATCAAATGAGATGATTACAAATTAACCATTAAAAATAAGTAAAATAGCACAAAAAAATTAAGTAAAATTTAAGCAAAAATATTGGTTTCATTGGACAAAAAAACACTACGCTAATGATACTATGCTATGCATGTCAGACCAGTAGATGGCGATCAAGAAACTCAGACCTGAATCTCTGAGTTGGATTTACAGTATCGATTTCTGCCATCTTGTGATTGTACAGTGTAATATCTTGAATTTTCAGCATAAACAGCTTTTAAAAGCTCTCCTGATCAAATAATAAAAATACTCTTTCATCTAGGCACACAGACATCAAGTATCAGCGCGAGAACCTCAACAATGGTGACCATCAAATGTTGCAGTGCATTCTGGGTGCCACCAATCAAAACTCATCAATAGCTCACATCATGCATTGCATATTTTTAGTAGTTTGTTTTGTGACGTTCAGAGTTAATCTGTTTATCTGAATATGCTGTTTATCACCGTTGTTGAGATTCATACTCTGATTCTTGATGTCAGAGTGTGCCTAAAATGTGCAGAACAATTTTAAGAAACCCTTTGGATTATACTGAAAATTTCAGATCTTATTCTGTAGAATTACAGGACTGCTGTAATCAAAATAAATCTAATTCAGAGATTAAGCTCTAAAAGAGTTCAGAGATTCAGGTGATGTTCAAATGATGATGGCAATACATAATCAACACCACCAGACCACCTTTTCATTTGGCTTGTCTAACTGTTGTTTAACTCTGTAACAGCAGCTAAGCAAAATCTAATGTTAAAGAATCAAGGGTCAAGAGCCCAACTAAAGCAAACATTGACCACCGTAATGGTAACCTAAAAATTCAGATTTTCTCCTTCAGTGATTCTGTTTGTTAACATCAGGTGTCTTCAATAATTCACTTTTGGGGGCCTGGAAACACAAGCTTTTGAACACGATGCCTGTATCATCTCCATGTGAACAACAAAACCATGAATTTGTGAAAAAGGTGACGTTGTAGGGAGTGAAATTATTTCCTTTATGAAATTAACTCAGGAACTCACAGATGCCATGCAATAAAGCCATGAAACTAACCTGGAGAAGAGATCTCCAAAGACAACAAAAGATCTCCAAAGAGAACAGACAACACCACCCTAACCAAACTCATCTCCTTTGATCATTTACGACCCCCTTCTTCACCCTGCCATCTCTGCATCTCCCTCTTTCTTCCCAAAAGGGTTCACTCAAACTTCATTAAGAATATTCAAATACCACATATCATGTATCTTGTGAACCTGTTGTTTTTCCCTTTCATGTTTGGTATCATTTTAAAGGTCTCTGTGTGATTGGTAAAATGGTCTCAATTTCACAGTAGTCACTTATATTATGGGAAATATTGGAAACTTAGGTGTATTCTGTACCTCTGTTCCCAGTCAACACGTGAGATCACGCGATGATCACAGTGACGTCACACCATTCTCATACGGTGATCCTCACAGTGTGAGTAATATATGAGCTCATTATGAACTCAAAATGTTGAGCAGGTTGAGAGGAGGCAGCTCAAATATCACCGGGGGGACATTCTACTTCCTGTTTCTCAACACTATCACAGAGATATCACAGTGCTCTCACATGAGTGCACACCCAGCTAACAGATTTCTGTTATAAGAACCTTCTCCAAACATACAGCTGACTTCCAGCCACAGCCTTAGATGAAATCAACTGAAATAAACAAATCACCAGCTTCACTCATTATTAACCAGACTGACTTAATTTCTGTCAGACATCTACAAAAGCGCTTATTTTGAATTAACAGAGATTTAGATGATGATGTTTTATTGTTTTGTTTGATGTTACCATCATAGTGATTAGTGTTTTCTTTAGTTGGGCTCGACCCTTGACTTTGTCACATATTTTTTCGGCTTCTGTAACTGTGTTTGTAAAGCACGTTTGTTATGGTAAGGAAACTCAAAAAGAGACTGCAACCCTAATGGTTACACTCAAAAAAATGATTTGGTCTGAATTGTTCCAGTGTTCATGTGTTTCCACACTACAGAGTGTTCAAGTGGAATTGAAGCAGTGCTGGAGTTAAGGAGATAATTATGTGATGATTGATCATTAATGATGAACACCTGCTGTTATCAAGAAGAATCACCGAAGGAAAGAGAAACACAAGAACTACAACTGACTTCAGCCACAGCTGAAGATGAAATCAACTGAAAAAAAAGAAGACATTAAATCTCTCAAGATCTGATTAAACAGCATCAGACTGACCAGATTGACTTTATTTCTGTCAGACTTCTAGAGAAGCTCTTATTGAGAATTAACAGAGGTTTAGATGCTTTATTGTTTTGTTTGAAATCACCATCAAAGAGACCAGTGTTTCCTTTTGTTGGGCTCTTGACCTTTGACATTTTGGTGTTAATGTTACGCTGGTTGCTTTAATTGTGTGATCATTTAAAACACACTTAGCTTAACCAGCAAAGCCAAGTGAAAAAGACTTGTGGGTAAATTTTGTTACTGGTCACTGACCTCATTTCAAGTCCAATTTCTTATTATATAGACATTATACTGTTTTAGATTTTTTCGTAGCTTCATATCTTGCAGTTAGTGATGGGATTTATGGTTCTTTGAGGGGATCTGGATCTTGGCGATCCGTTCCTTTCAAAGAGCCGTTCAAAAGAACGGCTCTTTTTAAATATTTAGTCAGTTTTAAGAAGCCAGCTTGGGGGCATCGCAGTTTATCCTGGAAATAATCACTGGGAGGAATGATGAGGTGAGATTTGTAGTCAAATAATTAAAATTCAGGTATCACACACCAATATCTGAGTTTGAATTATTCTGAAATATTGATTATTACCTCATTTGTCATGTGTGGACTATATTCCATAGGGTTGCATAACATCCCTCTGCTTAGACAGTGACATCACTATTTTGGATTTACCTTTAGTACAAAGTGTGTGTATGTGTAAAGCTACGTTGACTTATGTTATTCATACAATACCTACTCACAAATAAACATCAAAAACAAAGCCGGCTGCAATAAATTTCTGAGCAAAACAGCTTTTACTACAAACACTTCCACACAAGAACATTGTTGATAGAATACAAAAAATATTTAAAGTTTTAAATATACTGTAGATAAAATTAGAATAAATAAAAAGGAAATGTCTACATACAGTCCACTATTACTACTATTACTACTGTAAACTTTGCAAATAGGACATCAGCCCCTTCAAGTCTTAAATGAACAATAACAAAGTGGGCTGCAATGAATGTCTGTGCAAAACAGCTTTTAGTGAAACATTTCTATACAAGAACAGTATCACAAAATAACATTTTGATAGATAACAAAAAATATTTAAAGTATTAGACATATACTGTAGATAAAATTAGAATAAATAAAATGGAAATGTCTACATACAGTCCACTATTACTACTATAACTACTGTAAACTTTGCAAATAAGAGATCAGCCCCTTCAAGTTTTAAATGAACACAAAATGCAATGTAAATAAATACAAAGCAGTTCCTTACTTTATGGCTTTTTCTGCCTCTCTTTCTTGTCCTTGGGCAAATTTGCATTAAGGAAGACTAGAGCTCTGACCTTTTTGGGCTTAAGGCGGCTTCTCCTCTCTGAGATTATCTGTCCAGTTTTCGAGAATATTCTCTCAGAGGGAACTGATGTCGCCACAACACAAAGCTTCTTGGCCATCAGCTTGCTAAGCCTGGGGTAAACAGGGGCTCGACTCTCCCACCACTTGAGGGGATCCTCATGTGTTGGAAGAAGAGGCTCCTCCAGGTAGGCTCGCACCTCCATGACAGCATCGGCGGTGGGATTCCTGGCTTCCACTGTTCCAGCTACCTGCTCATAGGGGTGGGAGATATAACAATGGGAGATACCATTTTTATGTGATTAGATTAGATTAAATTAGATTCAACTTTTGTCATTACACAGTGTAAGAGAACAGAGTAATGAAATGCAGTTTAGCATTTAATTAGAAGTGACAATAGTAGATTTGCATATGTACAGTATGTACAGATTAAATGCAGTGATTTACAGCTAGTGGAAGTTTTAGACTGAGATATCAGACTGATTTAATTCTAGAGATTTTTAGAGAAAAAAATGTGAATTATTGTTGCCACCCTTACTTTCTCATGGAAATAGCTCCAAACTATTGATCCAGCACCACTGCCTGCTCCTTCCAGTCCTTCCACAGCTGGTTGCTGTTGGATGGGTGTGCCACTGCTAATTCTTGCTGCTGCAGTTGACAGCCTTTGAAACGTCTCATCTGCTGTTCTGCCATCAGGGAAGGCCATCCTCTTAAAACGCGGGTCAAGTGCAGCAGTATCTGCTAGTATGTGGTTGGCATGAATCCTGTGGAATCGCGATGACATACTCGCACACAGACTGTCGATCACACCTTGCGCTGCCGCTGTTGTAGTGTTTCGCCGGAAATCAGCGGTGGCTCTTTGAAGTCCCCTGGCCAGCACTATGACCTTCGAGGCTGTCAAGTAGCTGGTGAAAAAAATAAAGAAACACTTTAATGTTACAATTTTAAAGCTGAAACAATGATAAATATTACAATGTATTAAACAGATATCTATTGTGGTATCAAATATCCATAATTGTTTTATCAGGAAATTGGCATGCAGGCTACAGAAATCTACTGACAATGATATATACTCCAGTGTATTACACATATTTCTAATATGGTATCAAATATTCATAATTTACTATCAGATACTATGCATGCATGCTAAAGAAATATACTGCTGTGCAACTGAGCTACATACCTTTCTGCACTGAGTTCCACAGTGACTTCCTCAAATTATCGGCATTATCGGTTAGGCAGCACACTACTTTCTTGTCCACCCCCCACTCTGCTGCAACACTAAGCAGCTGTTGTGCAATGTTGTCTGCTGTGTGCCGCTCACTGAATTCAAAATAGTCCAGGAGGCAGGAGGCCACACGGAAATCCTCGATAAAATGGCAGGTTACAGACATATATGATGCTGTCGTTCTTGAAGTCCAACAGTCTGTGGTTAAACAGACAGCTGGTACTTTTGACACCATTCTCTTCAAAGATGCTGTCTCCCTGTCATACATATCCGTGACCTTCTGGGCTAGTGCCTTCCTCCTTGGAGGAATGTAGGAGGGGTTGAGCACCTGTGAATATTTTTTGAATCCTGTGTCCTCCACTATTGAGAAAGGCTGGAAGTCAGTGGCTATCATCTTTGCCAGCTCTTCGTCTATCTTCTCCTGTCTTAATGGGGTCAAGACAGGAGGTAAATATTGACTGATGGATGTCTGCTTTCTTTTTGGTAGTGCCTGGCAAGGCGATGTGGTGGGCCCAGTGGGGTCAGAGGCTGCTGTGGCTGCAGTTGCACTTGATGTGGAGGCAGAGGAGGCAATGGACACATCAGTGTCACTGTTGTTGTCCGAGTCTGGCTCTGCTCTCAAACCTGTGACCTGCAGTGTTGGGTGTTGAGTCTTCAAATGCCTGTGTAAATTATTTGTTGACCCAGACTTAAATGAAATGACTTTTTGACAAATGCTGCATGTAGCCTTACTGTTTTCTCCGCGAGAAAAGTGCACCCAAATGCTGCTCCTTTTCCTCTGGCTCATTTTCAGACGTGTCACGTGTGTGTCTTCTTCCTTGAGCGACCGCTATTACTGGCGTTGGCACTGAGACAGAGAGGCACTCGCACGTGTTTTTTTTTTATTTTTTTAACTCCGCTCCTACCCAAAGACAGAGGCACACAGGATTTTTTTCCACTGGAGTACTCAAGTGAAGGATGCGTGCACAACTATCATCATGCTGTTAGGCAGTAGCCCCTCCCCCTATAACTGTTCTGTCTCACGGAGGAGCTAATTTGTGTGCATCTGTGTGAAACACGCAAAGGAAAAAAAGAACGACAGAAAGAACGGCTCCCCCCCAGCCGCGACTCGGCTCCCATCGTTCATGTTTATGAGCCGTTCAAAAGAATCGGTTCGTTCGCGAACGTCACAACTCTACTTGCAGTATTGTAAATATCAGATAATTTGAATAATTTACAAATCACCTTGTGCACATAAAGTTTTCATCTGCAGCAGTACAAAGACCACAGACATCAAGAATCAGTGTATGAATCTCAACAATGGTGACAGTCAAGAAAATATTCAGATAAAACTCTGAACATCACAAAACAAGCTACTAAAAGTCACAACTATAACAGCATACGTAAAATAAAATAGTAAGAATAAAAGAAAATAATCAGACAATTCAGCTGCGTTGTTTATTCATGCTGCAATGCATGCTGGGATACATGGGATAGTCTTGTACTATGCTGGTACCCAGCATGCATTGCAACATGAAGCATTTTGTTGACTGTCACCATTGTTGAGATTCATACGCTGATTCTTGATGTCTGTGATCTTTGCATTGCTACAGATGAAAACTTTTTGAGCACAAAGTGATTTGTAAATTATTTAAATTATCTGATTTTACAAGACTACTAGATCTGAAGCTATATAAAAAATCTAAAGCAGTACTACATCCATACAATCAGATGTTGGACTTGAAATGAGATCGGTGGATCATTTGCCCACAACTTTTTTTTTTTTTTTTTTGCTTAGCTTTGTTGGCTAAATGAAGTGTGTTCTATATAAACACACAATTAAAGCAACCAATGTAATATTAACACCAAAACGTCAAGAGTCAAGAGCCCAGAGCCCAACAAAATGAAACACTGGTCTCTTTGATGGTGATTTCAAACAAAACAATAAAGCATCTAAACCTCTGTTAATTCTCAATAAGAGCTTCTCTAGAAGTCTGACAGAAATAAAGTCAATCTGGTCAGTCTGATGCTGTTTAATCAGATCTTGAGAGATTTAATGTCTTCTTTTTTTTCAGTTGATTTCATCTTCAGCTGTGGCTGAAGTCAGTTGTAGTTCTTGTGTTTCTCTTTCCTTCGGTGATTCTTCTTGATAACAGCAGGTGTTCATCATTAATGATCAATCATCACATAATTATCTCCTTAACTCCAGCACTGCTTCAATTCTACTTGAACACTCTGTAGTGTGGAAACACATGAACACTGGAACAATTTAGACCAAATCATTTTTTTGAGTGTAGGAACCACTGGATAAAATTAGACCTACACTACACAGTAAAACCTCCAGTGTTAAATCAACACTCCCAGTGTATATATAATCCACACTCAGAGTGTTAAAAAAGTAACACTGAAGCAGTGTTAAAGTTAATGAGATAATTAGTTTAGTAATTGAGTGATGATTGAGCATTAATGAAGAACACCTGCTGTTAACAAACTGAACCATTGAAAAAAAGAGACGAAAAACAAGATCTACAACTGACTTCAACCACGGCCTTAGATGAAATCAACACAAGATAAAAGAAGACATTAAATCTCTCAAGATCTCAGCAGAGGATGATTAAACAACTCCACAAACAGTATCACCTGCTTCACACGTTACTAACCAGATTGACTTTAGATGTTGATGTTTTAGTTTTGTTTGAATTACCATTATCGAGGTCAGTGTTTGCTTTAGTTGGGCTCTTGACCCTTGACTTAAAACATTACAGTTCCTTTGGCTGCCATAACAGCGTGTTTGTTTAGACATGTTAGTTATGGCAATCAGGTGTCGTTGGTTTAACTTCTATAAAGAAATCACCAGCATTTAGTGATGCACATAACTGGTTTCATGCAGAGCATTGTCACTGAGTGATTAAAATTTATTTTGTTCACATAAAATATAAAGCTTGATCCATCAGTTTTAAGATTAATCTGAAAGACTTTTGAAAGTAAATCGGCACTGAAAGGTTAAAACTGCATTATCATACAGACATCAAGACTCAGTGTATGAATCTCAACAATGGTGACAATCAACATATTCAGATAAACAGATACTCTGTGAACATTACAAAACAAGCTACTAAAAGTCACAACAAAATAGCAAAACAAAAGGAAATGGTAAGAATAAAAGAAAATACTAAGACAACTGCATAATTTATTCATGTCGCATTGCATGCTGGGAGCCATGGATTAGTTTTGATTGGTGCTCCCAGAATGCACTGCAAAATGGAGCTTTATGTTGATTGTCACCATTATTGAGATTCATATGCTGATTCTTGAAGTCTGTGTGATGAAGAAAAGTACATATTCAGTTTGGAATAAGTTTCAAAAGTCTTTCAGATTAAACTTTCAGGTTGTTATGTACAGAATCTCAATAACAAAGTTAACTAATAAATCTATCAGTGACTATACTCCAAATTAATTCACTTACTCAAGCCATTATACGCTGATTACATCTTTATAAACGTAACCAACTACTGATCACATTTTCTCTTGGCTTTTTTTCTTTTCGCTCTCAATGCTCTGCATGAAGTCAGTTATGTGCATCACTAAATGCTGGTGATTTCTTTATAGAAGTCAAACCAACGACACCTGATTGCCATAACTAACATGTCTAAACAAACACGCTGTTATGGCAGCCAAAGTAACTGTAATGCTTTAAGTCAAGGGTCAAGAGCCCAACTAAAGCAAACACTGACCTCGATAATGGTAATTCAAACAAAACTAAAACATCCAAAGTCAGTCTGGTTAGTAACGTGTGAAGCTGGTGATGATGTTTGTGGAGTTGTTTATTAATCATCCTCTGCTGAGATCATGAGAGATTTAATGTCTTCTTTCTTGTGTTGATTTCATCTAAGGCTGTGACTGAAGTCAGTTGTAGTTCTTGTATTTCTGCTCGTCTTGTCTCTTTTTTTCTCTTTCTTTCAGTGATTCAGTTTGTTAACAGCAGGTGTTCTTCATTAATGCTCAATCATCACTCAATTACTAAACTAATTATCTCATTAACTTTAACACTGCTTCAGTGTTACTTTTTTAACACTCTGAGTGTGGATTATATATACACTGGGAGTGTTGATTTAACACTGGAGGTTTTACTGTGTACATATGTTTTTCTTGTTCGATAAACCGTTTCACTCAGAATGTCACAATGCAATAGATCTTCATTTGCAACTTTCATTTCATGCCAACATTAAAGGTGACAGCCATTTCTCAGAAAAAAGTATTTAATAGAAAATCTTTCTTTTAGGCAAGGAAAAGAAAAAGAAGAAGAAAGACTCTAGTGAGAGTGATGAGTTAAACTCTTCATCATCTTCATCATCCTCCTCCTCCTCCCTCCCATCATCTTCATCGGAGGATGAAAGATGCCGCAAAAAAAAAAAAAAAAATCCAAAAAGAAGAAAACACGAAAAAAACGGATAAAGATCTGAATTCTCCAGTGCTACAGTAAGAGGTAAATTACTTTTTGTGAATTGATTCTTGATGAAGATTTATATAATTTGTAGTGAATTAATAAACTGTTTATTTTATGTTCAACAGCCAAGTGTCCAGATGAAGTTCTGAAGAGATACAAAAACATTCTTCGAGCATACAAAAAAGAAGGAAGCATGACAAGAGCTTTCACGAAAGTTGGAGTGGACAGAAACACCCTTGCTCTCTCTGCAGTTGTGGCTGAGATTCAGATTATTGACCCAGAGCTGTATCTCTTCATCCCTCAGTTCCAGCCTCAGCAGGAGAAGCTTTTTGATTTTGCTCAGAGGTGCTCAGAGTCCTTGACAAATGAGGTGAAAGCCTCAATTATCTCAGCAAAAAAGAGTGGGCAACTCCTGCACTGAAAAAAGTGTTTCATTGGATCAAAGTAAAAACTTGTTACATCTAATTAATTTACTTTTTATCAACTTAATTTTTTTATTTTGAAAGAATTAACTATCCATTACTTAGCCAAAGCAAAAAGTATCTTTGAATCAAATAAAGTTTTTAAGTTTAATGAAATCTCAAATTATACTTTGTCTTAATGTTTTCTCTTTGTATTAACTTAATTATTTTACCTTACATCTAACCAAATATCCAACCAAATACAATTTAAAATATTAATGTAATATAAAGAAATTTATTTACTTTCAGAATGTGTAATTTTATCATCTAAGATAAGTGACTTCAAGCATCAAACTTTTGACAATTTATTTTGTCATAATACAAATTTTTTTTACAATGTGTACAGCATCCTCATACAAATACACACTGTCTAACAATGTAAACATCATAAACTTGACAATTTTTGTCATAAAACATTTCTACAATGTGTATAGTATTGTTATAAAAACACACTGTATAACAGTTTTTAGTATCCATATACATAGACCAATTCACCATAAGAATCAGTTATGGTTTCGAAGAGAAACATGCAATCTTTCCATGAACAGTCAATCAGAACTGACTACACAATCAAACCTTTAGAATTCTTCTGAAGTTAAAACAAGTTTGGCCCAAAAACTAGTTTAAAATGGGCAGTGTAAAACCAAATACTTTTAATTAAACACCTACCAAATTAGTCAATGGTAGAAAAAAAAAAAAAAATTTTTCACCTTCATGGAATAGTTTACCCAAAAATGAAACTTCTCTCATAATTGTCATAAAATATCTCTGAACCATATTTAATTAAAGTTGAATAGCTTAAGGATGAGTAAACAACGTAAGAAGTTTCATTTTTGGGTAAACTATTTAACTAACTCTAGATAAAACACAACTTAACCAAGATAAAACAAATCAGGTTTAGTAAACAGTAGTACAGTTAACTTTGAAGATGTTGGACTGTATAAAGCCTTTTATACAAAGAAATTTATCATCAGCAGAACACTGTAGCTGGGTCAAAGGAAACACATTTACTCCTGCAGCTTTGAAGAGAGATTCTGCACCCTTCGGCTCATCTGCTTACTCTCTATGTCCATGATTATTTTTTGAAAGGCCTCAAAGGTATATTTGATTCCTTCAGGATATTTTAAGTTCAGTGCATAAATGAGTCCAAACATCATGGCACAGGCACATGCAACAGAGGGCAACTCATTTAGTACTTCCACACCGTCAATGACAATGGAAATGTCCGGTGCACGACTAAGAGCATCACTTTCACAAAAAATGCCATGGTGGTCTTTTTAAATTCTCTCTCCGCTTCCTCCCTCTGGTCAGCCTAAAAACATACAAGAACAGAGAGTAATTGAGGGACTGAAAAAAAAAAAAAAAAACACCCCTTCATCTGAAAATGTATTACAAAATTTAGTTAGCTTTCCTACTATAAAGGTCAATGTTGAGCCCAAACATCTGTTGCTAACTTTCATTAAAATATCTTCATTTGTGTTCAGCGTAAAAATAAAATTTATTTCTTACAATTTATTACAAGAGTAGAGTAAGTTATGACAAAATTTTCATTTTTGGGTGAAGACGTACTTTTGCACTCTCTTTGACTTTGAAAATGCTTTTAAACACTTAAACACTTGTACAATCAAACGCTCCCATGTGTTGACCATTGTAGACAATCACAGACATATTTGTTGAGTGCAGTACCACAATGGCCAATCAGAGGCATTTATCAATCTACTCAACAGTGTTCAAAAAGCATTTTTGGGTGAACCAACCCCTTTTAAAGGAGTAGTTCACATTCAAAATTCTGTCATCATTTACACGCCCTCTTGTCATTTCAAACCTGTATGAATTACTGTCCTCTGCAGAATTTTGAACAATGTTGGTAACAGAACAGCACAGCCCCAATTCACTATTATTGTATGGACACAAAACCAATGCAAGTGAATGGGGGGCTCGTAACAAATTCTTCAAAATATATTATTTTGTGTTCTGTGGAAGAAAGTCGCACAGGCTGATGTGTAAATGATAACACAATTACTTGAACTACTTTAAAGCGATATGTCACTACCAAATCAAAATTTCCCCACGTTTTACTCACCCTCAACGCTTGAGAAGACCTTTGTTAAGAACACAGAGCCATGTCGAGCAGTTCTTTGATCGATGGATGCACTATTTGAAGCTTCAAAAAGTCAACAATTCACTCCCATTCTACCGCTTGGAAGTAAAATGATACGTAGGATTATAATTTTGCCTGTATTTTTCTTCAAGAATATAACCATATTTAGTTAGGATGCCTTGAGGGCGAGTAAAACATAGGGAAATGTTGATTTGGTAGTGAAATATAACTTTAAGGCAAACATGGTTGGAGAAAATTTCAGTAGTTTGCATTGTCTGTGTTTTGTTGTGAAACGTAGTTTGCGGATCAGACAGAGTTGTCGGCGATTCTTCCTATTGTGAAATCGTGCAATGTGAAAGCCCCTGTCGCCGATCCACCGTGCAATGTGAACACAGCAGCGACTGAATGCTACCCCAGATAGTCACGCAGTGTGAAAACAACAGTGATCCGACGAGTTTGAAAATCGTGCAGTGTGAACTCGGCATAAAGCAAGCACTGATCTCCATGATAGTGGCATCATTTTAACCAATAAATCATCAACATCTGATCCTCTAATTCTCAGTAACAGCAGGTGTTCATCACTAATGCACAATCATCATTTAATTAGTCACTTAATTATCTCATTAACTTTAACTCTTTGAGGACTTGGGATCTGACTTGAAGATTTGTTTGTGACTTGAAAAGAATTGAGTCAAGTCAAGTCACCTTTATTTATATAGCGCTTTTAACAATACAAAAAAGCTTTTGTGTCTAAGCACTTAACAGTATCAAATTGGAAGATAGTGTCAGTAATGTATAACGATAAGATTAAACACTCAATTTTCAGTTAAAGGCATTTCATTATTGAATTATTGATGTCATTGTCTAGATCAGTTTAGTTTAAATAGTATGTGTGCAATCAAATCGACGATAATCGCTAGAAATTAAGTGTCCCCAACTGAGCAAGCCAGAGGCGACAGCGGCAAGGAACCAAAACTCCCTCTGTGACAGAATGGAGAAAAAAACCTTGGGAGAAACCAGGCTCAGTCGGGGACCAGTTCTCCTCTGACCAGACGAAACCCGCAGTTCAAAAGTATATATTTCTATTTTTTATTTTGTTGCAATTTCTAACAATAATAGTATTATGTAGTTAGGTATTTTATAATATTTTTAGTTATTTTGTTATATTATGACTTGGTTCCTCCTCTGGTGAAATCAGCTGCTGAGTTCATGGGTGGAATAAACATATGGCAGGACTTTTACTTTCTGACCCCTGGACTTTACACCTCTGTCTGTAATATATCTGCTTGTTTTACACTCTTTGGCCACCAGGTGGTATTGTGAGCAAATGAAGCCTCCAGAAATGAACCCTTTTGTGAATCACATGGCTGAAAAGCTGAAAAGCTTCATGAGGCTTCATCTGGCCATCACTAACTGTAGGTGGGCTCTGATTAATCGCAGAGGTTGGCATTCTGGATTAGGTCATTTCTTGTCTTACCCACCCACCTCTACTGCCCACCACTTTCTGTCACTTCTCTTTTTGCCAGTAAACTGAAGTAAAAACAGTAAAAAAAAAAAGGATGTTAAAGAATAACTTGTCTGTCTGTGGTCAAAGTGATGACATAATAATATTACTCAAAATACATTTCAAATTCTTCAAAAAAAAAAAAAAAAAAAAATCCAGGGAGGAACGCTGGCCACTATAAAAACCCAATTATATTTTTATTTGATTTATACTTGAACATCTCTTCTATGCTGCTACATGCAAAATCAAGTGAAACTGTAAAAATGGTCTACTATATGGCAATAAATCTGTGATTCACTGATCAATCAATGTGGTGGACAGACTTTTTTTAAGCATTTTGGGTTTAATTATAAATAAATGCCATTGGATCATGGTGTGTTGTATACAGTTACTTGTGTTGGCAGCACACAAGAAAGAGGAAGAAACATTTCTATCTGCATGGTCTTTTTTAAAACAAGCCGTGTTAATAATGTGAAATCACTTTAACGCTGCTGGACATCAGACTCCTCAGAGCACAGTAAGAGTTAATAATGTGAATATTATGTGTGTGAATATATGGTTAATATGTGAATACAGTCCAGTTAATACTGTTGCACAACCCACTGACCTATTCAATAGGAAATATTCTCATTGAAAACATCTTCATGGAAATGTTTTTGAAACAATTTTTTTTTTCTTTTGAAGCTAAAGATTGTGCTCTTGTAGTGATGCCAACCAGAATGTCTAACTGTTCTCACTCAGTGTGTAACTTCATGTAGGTATCATTTTAATTTCTTTAACCAAGAATTTTGAAAACAGTTTGTGTTTCCTGTTTTTCAGTGCCTTAAACATTTTGAATTACTACACCACTTAGACACAAAGAGTGACATCAAGAATCAGCATATGGACCTCAACGATGGTGACAATCAGAAAGCTTCATGTTGCAATGCACGCTGGGTACCAGCACAGTAAAAAACTCACCCAGCATGCATTGCAGCATGAATAAATTATCCCACTGAATCGTCCATGCATTTTCTGCAATTCTTACTATGTGCTTTTATTTTTGCTTTTGTTTTTGTGTTCAGTTTTAGTAGAGTGTTTTGTGATGTTCAAAACTGATCTATTTATTTTGACTGATTCACTACTGATTCATTAATTATTAATGTGTTTAACAATCTGTCATAACAACCTGCTCATTTTTCTGCTGTAATGTGTTATTATAACATTGCTTTTGTAAGAAAAGAGATGCTGAATAAAAAAGTGAAACTGGTGTTTAATGATGATTATGTCATTAGCAAAGCATAACCAACAACGCATTAGATTTTGCTTTGGCTCTTTTTTTTTTTTTTTTTTCCAAATAAAATATAATTGGTCACACTTTATATTACTATGTACTTACAATGTACTTATTGTGTTTATATTGTATTGCAAATCACTTTTTCTGCTATTGAGGTGGGATACGGGTGAGGTTAGGGACAGGTTTGGTGGTATGGGTAGGTTTAAGGGTGGGCTTAGGTGTAAGGGATGGGTCAACAGTGTAATTATAAATGTAATGACAGAAATTAATTACAGATGTAATTACATATAGGTATTTTTCAAAATATAAGTACAATGTAAACACATGTATGTACACAATAAGTGCATTGTACCAAATTATTAATTTAAATGTAAGTACATAGTAATTAAGGCCACCTAATATAAAGTGGGACCAGACAATGTTATAAAGTCAATTTTCAATCTTCATTTACTAATGCAGTGGTTTTCAATCCTGTTCCTCGGGACCCACTGCTCTGCACATTTTCTACATCTCCATTATCTGACACACTCATTTGAGTTCATGGAGCTCTTTCCTAATGAGCTGATGATGTGAATCAGGTGTGTAAACTAGGGAGACATGCAAAATGTGCAGAGCTGTGGGTCCCCAGGAACAAGTTTGAAAACCACTGTACTAATGAAAATTCCAGTCTGAGCAATGGTGCAGCTGTCCCTTTGAGATTTCACAAATGAGTTGGTATGACTGCATGCATACTGTATACTTCAAAAAATGTCATGCACGATCATTTTGATTTATTTTCGACATTTTGGGTACACTGTAAAAAAAAATTCCGTACAAAAACGGATAATGTACTGGCAGAAAATTACCAGGACATTTTCTGTTAAATTTACGGTCATTTCCTTCCACATTAAAAAGGAAAATGCTGTAGATTTACATTTTCTTCTGTACCATAAACGGACAATCCGTTTTGCAGAAATTTCTAAAAAATTATAGCATAGGCCTATCTTTAGTAGCAAATAAATCCAGCACAATATATACAAATCGAACATGGTTTATTTTTACCTCATGTAAACATTCTTAAAAGTGCGTTCAGTAGCTTTTATTTGCCTTTAACAGGTGAAGACAAAAATATTATTACATCAATTAATTTAACAATGTGTTTTAGTTTTAAACAGCACAGGCAGAAAAAAGAATACATGAGCAGCTACTTGTACAATATTGGTGTTGCACCAAATAGAGGTCACAAAGATAAACTTCACTGTGAAACAGTCAAGATTCAAAACATTTTCAGATACATGGGAAAAAATGTATACAAAGCCAGGGCTGTCATTAATAACAATTGCTACAGACTTCTAGTCAATAGTCAAGTGAAATGTTATTTAAAAGGACAGTTCACATTAAAAATGTGAATTCTGTCATCTACAATTGACATGCTACTGCAAAAAAAAAAAAAAAAACTTTCTTGTACATCATTTGAAAATAAAGAACAATGATTCATGCACTCATGCCTAACATTTCAATGTGAAACTAAGAGAACTATACAATCTAAATTAAGAGCAGGGCTCCAAGTGTTTGTGTGCTTTTAGTATCGCTTGCCATGTGCCAGCTTGGGGAAACTACTTCCTTTTTTTTTCCCCTTTTGCTGCATGTTCAGTCCAAGTTCCATGTTGAGATCTGAAAAAAGCTCAAATTGTACATGGATTCTCGAAGTTGTTCATACACGAGTCTTGGAAGCATAGGTTGCCTTCATCTGAACCGTCGACCCTCATTCAGGATTTCTTCACAGGAAGACTGGAAATGACAAGAAATTAAATGAATGAAAGTGAAGTATAGAGTAACGTGCAGAACAGGTTGAGATTGAATTATCAAGTTCCAGTTCAAACATTGTTTATAAAATGCTAAACTTGCATTTCCAGTGGTCTCCAATTGTATCCGTCATGTGATATTGTCAACAATGTTTTATGATATACTTAAAGGGTTACTCCACCCCAAAATGAAAATTCTGTCATTAATCACTTTTCCCCATGTCGTTCCAAACCCGTAAAAGCTTTGTTCGTCTTCAGAACACAAGTTAAGATATTTTGGCCCAGAAAAGTATGAAAAGCATCGTCAAAATAGTGCATCTGCCATCAGTGAAGCCAACTTTATGAAGTGATGAGAATACTTTTTGTACACAAAGAAAATAAAAATAACGACTTTATTCAACAATTCGTCGCATCTGCGTCACAGTAGCGCCATTTTGCGTACGCTGTTCTGTGTCAGCCGCACCACACGGATACGCTGTTTTTGTTAAATAACGACTTCAATAAAGTTGTTTTTATTTTCTTTGCATACAAAAAGTATTCTCGTCACTTCATAAAGTTCAGATTGAACCACTGATGGCAGATGGACTGTTTTAACGATGTCCTTATACTACGTTTCTGTGCCTTGACCGTGTAAGGACCCTTGCTGTCTATGGAGAGTCAGAAAGCTCTCAGACTTCATCAAAAATATCGTAATTTGTGTTGCAAAGATGAACGAAGGTCTTATGGGTTTGGAACGACATGAGGGTGAGTAATTAATGACAGAATTTTCATTTTTGAGTGAACTAACCCCTTTGATTATTTTCAACTAAACAGCAACACAATAAAATGCTTTATACACAGTTTCATTACATATGTTCCTTACATTTGTATGAATTCCAACGTAGGTGCCATCTCCTCTGGATGTTTTATGTTTAAAATAAAATAAAGAGAATGTGTAGCTCAGCCACAATGGGGGAGGAAATGATAAGTTCTTGAATGACAGCAATCTGGAATCACCAATAACAAAAGAATAAGAAATTATAAACAACACATTGTAAATTCAGAAAGCCACTCCAAACATAAATTAAATCTTTCCTACACAAAGAACTTCAATAACAAAGTCAACTGAATAAACGACTCAATTACTAATTTTTGTCAGTATTGAACATCCCTAAAGGTAAATAAAAATGGAAGCATACACTCAAAAAAATGATCCGGTCTAAATTTATATTTTATGTAATTCAATTGCATAACAATTTTCCATTCATTTAGATTACATAGTTTTAACATAAAAAAATCAATAAACTTAATGTGAGTCATATGCATCAGTCATACGTCAATGAAATAGGTACGTTTTATGTAATAATTCACAGCAAAGTCCCCACACTGCTCAGTGTTCATGTGTTTCCACACTACACAGTGTTCAAGTAGAATTGAAGCAGTGTTGAGTTAAGAAGATAATTATGTGATGATTGATCATTAATGATGAACAGCTGCTGTTATCAAGAAGAATCACCGAAGGATGATTTACATTTTCTACACTAGTTTTAATATGCAAATTAAACACATATTTTAACACTTTATAAGTTAATTATTCACAATATTAAGTTAATTAAAACAAAAATTATTACCCAAATTGATTAGATGTGTTTAACATGTCCAAGCAAAAACTGTAGCAAAATTATCATTTAAATGCTGTAGGACATGGGTAGGACACTTGGGATTGCATTTCCATCATAATACCACATGATAATTGTAGCAAAATGCAGTGAGAATTTGAGGATGCATTCTGAGCCAAAGGTGCAGCAAAAGGGTAGCAAAATGCTGATTTAAATGTCTTTTATTTTTCTTAAATGCATTGACACTTCTGATACCATGGTTTTACTACAGTTATATTGTAGTAATACTATAGTAAAACTGTAATAAACTATGACTGTAGTACCCGTGGTTTTTTGGTGCATACTATGGTTTTAAAAAACCATGGTTCTGATACAATGGTTTTACTACAGTTATATTGTAGTGATACTATAGTACAACTGTAGTAAACCATGACTGTAGTAACCATGGTTTTTTGGTGCGAACCATGATTTTCTTACCACAAATGTTTGAATGGTATTGTTTCCATAATAATGTTAAGCAGCAAAAACTGTTTTCAGCAAAGGTAGTAATCAGAAATGTTTCTTGAGCAGCAAATCAGCATCTTGGAATGATTTCTGAAGAGCATGTGACACTGAAGACTGGAGTAATGATGCTGAAAATACAGCTTTGATCACAGCAAAAAAATTACATTTTAAAATATATTCACATAAAAAAAGTGGTATTTTAAATGATAATATTTTACAATATTTCTGTTCTTACTGTATTTTTAATCAAATAAATACAGTAGTATTACTGAAAAAAAAAAACAAGATGGCGGCGCGATCAGACGCGGCGGCTGCTCCAGGTCCCAAAGACGGTGCTTTTTTGTCTTTTAATGTCGTCTGTTCGTCTCCAAATAGTGTAAATTTACCGCTAGTTCATAAGGAAATCACTCCTAAACTCAAATATGTTCGCCAAAGACTTTTGGATATCGGCAACGCATACAAAGACCAACTCTCGCCGGCGGCTACTGAGAAGCTACGAGGCCTCTGTTTACTGCTGAAGCCGGACCTCGAGACCGCGGCCTCGCCTACTGTCGCTACCCGCACAAGGCGGCGTCGCAAGCGGTGTGAGAGAGGACGGAAGCGCGGTAAGCCGGAGGTATACAAGCTAGGCTGAGGAAAACCCCACAAGACCGGCTCTTCCAACACTCATGCTCTCAAACGTTCGCTCTCTGGAAAACAAACTGGACTTAATTCAACTCAGTCGATCTACACAGCATGAGACAAGGGATTGTTGTGTGTTTGTTTTCACTGAAACATGGCTGAACGACAACATCCCGGACTCCGCCATTCAGCTGCACGGACTAACTTGCTACTGCGCGGACAGAGATTCATCACTGTCTGGTAAGACTCGCGGCGGTGGCTTGTGTGTACGTCAACAAAGAATGGTGTAACAATGCTGGGGTAGTGACAAAACACTGTTCATCGCTGGTGGAGTTTATGTTTGTGAAGTGTCGACCGTTCTATCTGCCGCGGGAGTTCACGGCCATTGTTATTGTCGCGGTATACATCCCACCGTGCGCAAACGCAAAGGACGCGCCATGAGCTGTACAGCGCCATCAGCGAACAACAAACAAATAACCCCGACGGCTTTTTCATCATAGCCGGTGACTTCAACCACGCAAACCTAAAGACAGTTTTGCCAAAGTTCTACCAACATGTGAACTTTGCAACAAGAAATAACACACTGGACTTTGTTTACACAACAGTTAAGAGCGCATACAAAGCTGAACCCGCCCCCACCTCGGGTACTCAGACCACATCTCTGTTATGCTAATCCCAGCATACAGACCACTTCTGAAACTGGCCAAACCGGTTCACAAACAGATCAAGGTATGGCCAGACAATGCCACCTCAGCACTGCAGGACTGCTTCCAGGACACAGACTGGAACATGTTTAAAGAGGCGGCCACCTACAACAACCACACAGACCTGCAGGAGTACACTGAAACTGTGACTGCTTACATCCAAAAGTGCACTGATGATGTGACAGTCACCAAGACCATCACCACACGCGCCAACCAGAAGCCATGGATGACAGCAGAGGTTCGTGGGCTGCTAAAGACCAGAGATGAAGCATTCAGATCAGGAGATAAAGCAGCCCTCAAAACAGCAAGAGCCAATCTGTCCTGCAGCATCAAAAATGCAAAACGGTCATATGCTCAAAAAATCAACAATCACTTCACAGACAGCAGTGACACACGGAGCCTGTGGCAAGCTATTCAGACCATCACAGACTACAAGCCCCCGCCACAGGCCTGTGATGACGACACATCCCTCCCAGATACACTCAACCACTTTTACTCACGGTTTGAAATGCTGAATGACACACCTGCACAAAACTGCCCACACCTCCCAACGACCAGGCGCTCTGTCTGTCTCCAGCCAACGTAAGGAAGTCCCTATCTAGGATCAACCCACGCAAGGCTGCGGGTCCCGACAAAATACCTGGCCGTGTACTGAAAGACTGCGCTGCACAGCTGACAGATGTCCTAACAGATATCTTCAACACCTCGCTGAGCCAGGCAGTCGTCCCCACATGTCTCAAATCCACAACAATCATACCGGTACCAAAGAAATCACCTGTGTCCTGTCTAAATGACTACCGTCCCATAGCACTGACTCAATCATAATGAAGTGCTTTGAGAGGTTAGTCATGCACAACATCAAAACCAGCCTCCCCAACACACTCGACCCGCTCCAGTTTGCATACCGTCCGAACCGCTCTACGGACGATGCAATTTCCTCCACTCTCCACCTGGCTCTTACCCACCTAGAAAATAAAGACTCCTACGTTAGAATGCTGTTCATTGACTTCAGCTCAGCATTCAACACAATAATCCCACAACAGCTCATAAATAAACTCAACCTGCTGGGCCTTAACAATTCCCTCTGCAATTGGATCCTGGACTTTCTAACCGGAAGACCTCAGTCAGTCCGTGTCGGCCACAACACCTCGAGCACTACCACACTGAACACAGGTGCCCCACAAGGCTGTGTGCTCAGCCCGCTGCTCTTCACGCTGCTGACCCACGACTGCACTGCCAAGTCCAGCTCCAACCACATCATCAAGTTCGCTGATGACACCAGTGGTAGGCCTCATCAGCAACAACGATGAAACGCACTACAGAGAGGAAGTGGCACAGCTGGCTGAATGGTGTGGCACTAACAACCTGTCCCTCAATGTGAGTAAGACAAAGGAGGTTGTGATGGACTTCAGGAGAAACTCCGTGATCACCCCCACTGACCATCGACAGCTCGCCTGTGGAGAGAGTGAGCAGCACTAAATTCCTGGGGGTGCACATCACAGAGGATCTCACCTGGTCCACCAACACCATGTCACTCTCCAAGAAGGCACAACAGCGCCTACACTTCCTCCGCCGGCTGAAAAGAGCAAGTCTCCCTCCACCCATCCTCACCACTTTCTACAGGGGCACCATTGAGAGTGTGCTGACCAGCTGCATCACTGTCTGGTACGGGAACTGTACTGCAGCAGACCGCAAGACCCTACAACGGACAGTGAACACCGCTGCAAGGATCATCGGTGCCCCTCTCCCTCCATCCTGGATATTTTCCTCACACGATGCTCCAGCAAAGCCAATAGTATCGTGAAGGACTCCACACCCCTCCCACAGTCTCTTCCAGCTCCTACCATCAGGAAGACGGTACCGGAGCATCAGAGCCCGCTCTGCCAGACTGCTCAACAGCTTTTTCCCCCAGGCTGTGAGAGCCCTGAACTCAAATCACCCCGCCTCTCTGAACCCCCATACAAACCCCTACCTCCTGTAACATGTAACGTGCAATTCAAGTGTGCTACACACAGGTGAGTGGGCCTGTACAAACCACCTGTAGTAGCACACTCTCCTCCTCTATGCGCACTAGTCACTTTTCACACACACTGCTGTGTGTACACAAATCCCACAAAAGAACTCCGTAATATATGTATGTTTACATGCTCATGCACTACAAATCATCCTGCACTGTTCCCCAGCCAGCTGCTTGAACTCAATGCTTCTCCTTGCACATGTACAGTACTTATCTGAAGCATTCGTATAGTTTGTATAGTTTGTATTTTTTAGTTTGTATAGGTACTTTTTTATAGATAGTATATTTATATTTATAGTCAAAATCTATCAGTAGGATAGTTGTGTATAGGTTTATATTGTCTTACTCCATTGTTGTATGCCTGTATTTATGTAGCACCGTGGTCCTGTGAGGCACGACATTTCGTTCCACTGTATGCCCCCGCATGTAGCGGAATGACAATAAAGCTCAACTTGACTTGACTTGACTTGACTAGTGGTGAGCAGAAGACTTAAAAAACACATTCAAAAAAACATTTAAAAAAATCATTGAACAGTAAACTTTTGAACAGTAGTGTCCTGTATGTTTGAGGTTTTACTTACTAGTCACATGGTACATAGCGACTTAGAGATGTTGTCCGACAGGAGACTCTGCGCTCCTCTGCTGCACGGCCATCAGCATATAATCTAGAAACATAATATGCAATTTATCACAGAGCCAACGATATTTAGCTTTATTTAAAGGAAGCAAGCTAGAGCAGAAGTGAAACGCAGAAAAGAAAACGGTACACACACACACACACACACACACACAAACAATTTCTTAAAATAAAATTATTAACATTCATGTATTTAGGTTTGTGTCACTACCTGTCAAAACCTTCCTTTAATGACAGATGCATAACTTAGTGATATAAGAAAATACGTTGTGAAAAAAAAAATGCATATTTCTTCTATGCTCACCTGTGTTTTCTGCATTTCTGTCAGCAGCTCCCTTCAGGTATTTGAAATCTTGGAGCTTCTCTTCCTTTGTAGAAAGATTATGTTATCACTCCTGAAACCACAGCACAATTTTTTTTTTTAAATCAATATTAGTTTACCATGAAAGATCAAAGCACTTTTGAACTAATGTTAGATTCAGTTAATTTGTGCTTCATGTAAGTGACGTCACCCATTAACAGTAAAGCACATATTTTACATGTTGTGCACCGTTTCCATGGAAACTCCTGCCGCTGCAGCGTTTGAATGAGCGCGCGAGTCCATTTAAACACGTCACAGTCATGCAGCATTCATAAACCTCTTAAAATCTTTCTTTAAATCGCGAATTTGAAACTCATTTTGTAGTTCTACGACCAATACATTGGTGCAAAATGTATGATAGAAAGATAAAAAATAAAAAAATTAATTATATTTTAATATTTGTATCACTCAGCCTTTTTATTTCATTTTAAAACATGACTTTTATACTAAACTTTGCTTTTGCTAAATAAGCATAATACATTTTTTGAGTCATGCAAAACAGCATTAAAATAGGAGTAAAAAGTATAAAAGGACTGATCTACTGGTGTTTTTTTAATTAAACACTATTTATAACTAAAAACTAAAGAAAACTAAAATAAAATGAGTCTGGAGTGAGTTCTGGACCAGGCAGCTAGGAACATTTAGCTCACTTGATCTCACTTTCCAGAAAAAAAAAAATATTTACAAAAATGTTGATTGTGAAGAACCATTATATAGTCTAAAGAACCTTTTGTGCAATGGATAGGTTCTTTTGGGTATTAAAAGGTTCTTCATGGAACCATACACCCTGCCAAATAACCATTTTTTAAGATTTCAAGATTTTTTGTAATAACTGACAACACATTTGCCAAATTTGATTGTTTCATTTTCAGAAATCATGAGATTAATTATGATTATTTTATTGAGCCATATTTTTTTAAGAGTAAGAAATAACTAAATATGTAGTTAATACTTTTGAAAAACCGTGGCTTATTTTGTAATGGTTCTACTAAAAATGCTGTGGTAAACCATAGTTCATTTTGCAATTACTATGGTTTTCTACAAAAACTATAGATAAATCATGGTTACTGTGGTAAAACCATGATTAATTTCGTAGTTACTATGGCTTTACTACTAAAACCATAGTTAAACCATGGTTTATTATGCAGTTACTATGGTTTTACTACAAAAAACATAGTTTAACTATGGTTACTGTGGTAAAACCATGGTTAATTTTGTAGTTACTATGGTTTTACTGCAAAAACCATAGTTTAACCATGGTTACTACAAAAAAACCATGGTTAATTTTCGTAAGGGGAAGCGTGTGCGTTCACCGACAGCGTGCCAGTAACGTTATCGAACAAACTTCTCGTGTGTGTGTGTGTGTGTGTGTGTGCGTGTAACAAACAAGACAATAAAATGTCTAAAACTACCTCGTTTGGCAGAAAAGTTGCGTTATCCTTGAAGAATTCCGCGATATCAGATCTTCACCTAGTTGTATAATCTCTTTTAAAGAATAAAAAAAAAGTCGTAATGGTATCTTCTTTTCTTGGCAATTCCTCTGCCAGCTTCTGTTGAAGGCACACAGCGCTCTAAACACAGTACGACACTTCAGATTTAACGTTATCAAAGTAACGTTAACATGCCGGATGCTTTACGGCACGCACAGTAACAAATACACCGCATCAACAACAATTAAAAGTTAATAAACGTATTGATAAAACTGAAAGTGAGCACACCGTAACACGTAACTTACCTCCACGTCGAGTGAGATGTGACGGTGTGCTGAAAATGTCAAATGCGACTGCTCCGAGCCTCCGACATTCATTTGGCAAACAAGGAAGACAGCAACTAAGTTAACGTTACAGTTTGTTACATTTAACAAAATATAATTTACCAAGGAAGTATAAAAACGGTTCCTCAAACCCGAAATCCGACTTTAAAATGAATTTTTTACCGAGACTGTCTCTGTGAATAATGGCGCCTGCTCAATCACTGTTTTCGCGCCGATAATCGACTGAGCTTCTTGTTCCCACAATGCAAAGCGTAATTAAAAAAATACGGAAAAACACCTGTAAAAACCAAATACAGAAAATTCCTTCCAATTATTACGCTATATTGTACTGTATTTTTACGGATTTTTTTTTACAGTGTAGTTCTGATGTCATGAGCCAGTTTTGATGACTTTGCTATAATCCTAAATATAGACTAATAATTAATGATCAGTTATAATTACAGACTTGTCACAGCACTCATTTGTAAACCACTTTGGATAAAAGCATCTGATTTTCATTAATAATTAATTATTTAAGTAAAAAATAATAATGAAAAAAGAGTGAACTTTTCGAATGTATGTAGTTAAGATACAAAAGCTCCAACATGGAGTGGACAAATATAGTAGAAAGATAGAAAAAGAGAAAATTACCCGTCAAAAAAAAAGTAATTTGCATAAGAAGATTTCTCTTGCCAACTTATTTTTTCGCTTAGCTTCACCGGAGTGGCACAAAAGTAGCCCCTAAATGATGTCATGCGCTTAGCGGTCTATAGAGGTGTTGTAGTTGAGGCATTTACATTTTGACAGCCTAAAAACATACTTCAGTCACATGAATGACTGTAGATAATTAATTAACCAAATGTATCATAACTGCGTGAACTTAATCAGATTTGTCATCTTTATTTTTTGTACTAAAAAAAAATATTTGGGGGACCTCCCTCTATTTATTTATTTATTTTTTTAAATCTGTGCTTAGCATCCATTCTGAGCTGTCTATGGGTAGCGCAGCTTCACTATACAGATGATTTAACAACGCACACAGCTAAATAAAACAGGCTGGGTGCTGATTAACATTTCTGAAATAAATATTTCTGTGAAACGTGTTAGGTTACACAGAGGAAAGCCCGATCTAGGACCTGCCCCGTACAGCAGCAGAGGACTATTATTTTGTAGAACGAATTGAGGATGACGTCACAGGCTCAGATTTGGTTGACCAATCGGCGGAAAGGGGCGTGTCATCATGACCGCCCACAAGTGGAAAATGAATTTTGAAGTCGTTGAACCAAAAAAAACGAAAATTGAGGCAAAATCTTATTTTTTCATTTTTTTTAACAAATGAAAAAACGACTGTTTTCTCGTTTCTGCCTATTTAATTTCAAATTGAAAAACAAACTATCAAAACGTCCGTGTATCATCCGATCATTTGTCTTTTGATTTAATATTGATCATAGAAAAATGATAAAACGGCACCATATTTTCGTTTTTTTCGTTGGTTCAGAAAAGTGCAAAAACAAGATTTTGGCTCGATTTAAATTATTTGGATCACGGGTAGAAAACAGATAAACAACTTCAAAATTCGTTTTACCATTGTGGGCAGTCATGAGACGCCCCTTACTGCCGATTGGTCAACGAAATCTGAACCCGTGACGTCATCAGTCTTTCCTCTGTTCCGTTCAAGAAAATAATAGTCCTCTGCTGCTATATAGACAAACTATTTAAATACAATAGCCTCTTTTTTATTTTTTTTGGCTCCATCATGACAATACACAGAGTGAGAGATTTTTATTGGACACTTTGAGACCTTCAGTGAGAAAATGGTGATTAAAAATAATATTTCAAATATTTCACCTCCAGATGCTCCTGTGAATCCTGTGTGTAACAAGTGCCCTCAACGTAAGTTGGAGCAATGGACCAGTTTCTAGGTACGTGGAGAACAGAATTAATGATGGCAGTAAATGAAATCACACAACCACACTCTCAGAAATAAAGGTACAGAAGCTGTCACTGGGGCTGTACCCTTTCAAAAAGGTACATGTTTGTACCTAAAGGGTCCATTTTGGTAATTTAAAAGTACATATTAGCAGAGGCGGACAATCCAGGGGTCAGAAAGTAAAAGTCCTGCCATGTGTTTATTCCACCCATGAACTCTGCAGCTGATTTCACCAGAGGAGGAACCAAGTCATTCCTTTCAAGTCACAAGCAAGTCTCAAGTCAAATCCCAAGTCCTCAAAGAGTTAAAGTTAATGAGATAATTAAGTGTCTAATTAAATTATGATTGTGCATTAGTGATGAACACCTGCTGTTATTGAGAATTACAGAGGATCAGATATTAATGTTTTAATGGTTAAAATGATGCCACCATCATGGAGATCAGTGTGTGCTTTAGTTGGGCTCTTGGCCTTTGACTCCTGTGTTAGATCTCTCTTTGCAGCATTACATGTGTTGCTGTTAAGTAAAGAGGTCAGGGCTGCACAATGAGAAACCATGCTTTTACAGCTGTACTGATTGTTTGTTTTCTTATTCTTTGTGTTGTATGTTTAGGTTTTGAAAAATCAATCTTGTGAAATAGCGTGCAAGGAACTTGTTGTTCTAATAGTTATGATGAATTCATTTGAAATCAACTGTTTTTAATGCATATAAACACTTAAACTCTTCTGCTATTTAGACGCACGCAGACATAATGAACCAGTATATGAATCTCAACAGTGGTGACAACCAACAAAATTCTTCATGCTGCAATGTATGCTGGGTAAGACCATAGTAAAAACTCCCATCATGCACTGCAGTATGAATTATTATTGTCACCACCGTTGAGGATCATATGATAAGTGTTCATGTCTAAAAGCCTGAGCTGATGCTGTTCTTTCTCCTAATATGTAATCACTACAGTAGCATTTGTTTGGTAGGACTTTTTTTTCCTGAAATTCAGTAATAGCTGAATATCACTCAATAAACCAAAGTGAGACACCTTCATGATGCTCATTCAAATGATTTAAAAGCAGAAAGTGTAAACTAAACTGCTACATCAAGTTCTTGATTCAGCAATGCACAAATGTTTGTTGTGAAACAATATTGCACTTGCTTAAAAGCAAATTACTTTGATTTACTAAAAGGGTCAAGAGCCCAACTAAAGCAAACACTGATCTCCATGATGGTGGCATCATTTTAACCAATAAAACATCAACATCTGATCCTCTGTGATTCTCAATAATAGCAGGTGTTCATCATTAATGCACAATCATAATTTAATTAGACACTTAATTATCTCATTAACTTTAACTCTTTGAGGACTTGGGATTTGACTTGAGACTTGCTTGTGACTTGAAAGGAATGACTTGGTTCCTCCTCTGGTGAAATCAGCTGCAGAGTTCATGGGTGGAACAAAAATATGGCAGGACTTTTACTTTCTGACCCCTGGATTGTCCGCCTCTGCTAATATGTACTTTTAAAGTACCAAAATGGACCCTTTAGGTACAAACATGTACCTTTTTGAAAGGGTACAGCCCCAGTGACAGCTTCTGTACCTTTATTTCTGAGAGTGCATGTAAAGATAATAATTCCAAAATATATTGTAATTTAACAATCACATAAACAACATGAACCAGAATGAAACCAAAAAATAAAAATTGATACACAACTGATTAATTCCCTGTTGTCTTTCTTTCCCTCTTGTACAAATTGTAATAAGATTTGATTTCTCTTTTTTTTCTTCTCTTAAATAGAACGTTAAATCTCATTTATTTCTGTTTCCTTAAGTCATAGTGATTTTGAAAACCTTTGATTTGATCTTGATATGTTTCACCAGCTATTAAACTTCACTGTCTTTTGGTTTAGAGTTTTGGTTATAATGCTAGTTTACTTTTAAATTCACAATTTCTTACACCATTTTAAACAAACCAAAGAAAATCCCATGAACAATGCACAATAGCATATAACCACAGTTTGATGTAACAATTAATGTAAACTGGAAACTCTTGTCATAAATAAATGTTCAAAAGATATCCCAAAAATCTACATACGACTCACATTCAATAACAATCAATCAATGGTATAAACATCCATCTCAACTTTCATGAGGAATGAGTGTCTTCTTAACAGAATATTGTGGTTGTGCAAATAGTCATAAAACAGAATTACATCATTCAACTTTTCACGATAATTCATAAACAATGAGAAAATATGCAGTCGATCTTTGAAATGTACACAACAATAGGCATAGCAACATAAAATACATCTTTCAAATAAAATAAAATACAGATAACTCACCAAATCCCGTTTTTAACATTTCGTTAACTTGGGTAAAGTTGGTTTTATATTTGCACATTCACACATTTCCACGTTCAATAACTTTCTAATTATATGTGCAATAAATTTATTTTTTGCAAATTCTAATCAGCGACATCATTGACATCATTCACAATCGAACAAAATGGGCAAGTATTGTTGTAATGTCAAAACTCCAATACGATACAACATGTGTAGGTATACAGCTTGCATCTCCGTGTGGACGGGGCCTAAAGTAAACTAGTTGCAGTTCTAGTAGTACTAGTACGCAATATGTTTCGAAATATTTCAGAAAAGACTCCAATATACTCTGGAACAGAATAAAAGAAAGAGTGAGGAAGGAGTTTTATTTTGATTTCATTCATGTCTGAGTGAATTAATGCCCACTCATTAAAAAAGTATTATGTGAAGCTTTTGTTTTTAAAATTTTGTCAGAATTGTTTGTTACTTATGTTGTTCCACTGCTTGTGTGGGCAGGAGTCAAGAAAGAGGAAGAAACATTTTTCGTTTGTGCAATCATTTTAAAATAATCTGTGTAAACCATTCGAAATTCAGCAGTTTAATGCTGGAGATCAGACTCGCCAGAACACGGTAATAGTTACTCTGATTAATGTGAATATAGTCTGACAAATGCTATTGTAGAAACCACTGAATTAATAGGAAATATTGTGATTGAAAACTGCTTTATGGAGTTTTTGAAGCTAAATATTGTGTTTTTCTCACGGTGTGTGCGTTATATTGATCTTGTAGTGATGTCAGTCAGAATGGCTCCTCCTCTTCCTCTGATGATTTTACTCGTGATTCGTGGTGAGTCACTCCTGTTGGAGAATTATTAAACAGTATGTTGTTGCTAATGAAATTAACTTTCTTTGTGACTTTCTTTATATGGGGGTCTGCAAATCATTGGACTCCCTGTTGAAGGTTTCATAAACTTATTATTTATTTATTTTGTTTGTATGTTTAATCAAATACAATATCATGCAAACTTAACTCAGAGCTACATGTATCTCTCACTAAAGTGTACAATGTTAAATTAAAATGAATGTAGTTTATGACAGCATAAAATATTGAGACAACACGAGGAACGTATTAGAGAATCATTTTGGGTGAACAATCCCTTTAATGTGTGTTTCAGGAGTTTATGGACAGTATGGTTGGGGTGTGAGTTACAGTCCTTCATATATCTGTGCACTAGAGGGATCAACAGTGACAATCTACTGCACTTATACATACCCTCCTTGATATAAGATCATGAAAGTGTTCTGGACCAAAACACTTGTTATAGATCATGTAGAGCCTCCAGATCTGTCTGAGGACCCTGAATACAGTCAGAGGCTTCAGTATCTGGGAGATAAACAGCAGAGCTGCACCATCAGACTGAGTCATGTGACACAGAAAGATGAACACATGTACTATTTCAAATTCATCACTGATAAAACTGATGGTAAATGGACTGGTTATCCAGGAGTGACTCTTGCTGTCACAGGTGACTTTGATGAGGTTGCACTCTTCTTCTGTGCATTATGTTGAATAATAATCAGTGTATGACAGCAGCACTAGATATAATGTGTGTGTTGTGTTCAGATCTTCAGGTGGAGTCTCCTGAGAGAGTGACAGAGGGAGATTCAGTCCGTCTGACATGTAAAAGCAGCTGCGCTCTGACTGACGGAGCAACATTCATCTGGTACAGAAACTCACAGCCATTAACTGAGAGAAGAGACAGAAACAATCAACTCCTGCTGCAGTCAGTCAGAAGAGAGGATGCAGGCAGATATAACTGTGCTCTACATGGACACACTTACATCTCTCCTGCTGTTCAGCTCAGTGTCAGATGTGAATATCTACTTTATTTTATGTATATGTTCTTTTTTTTTCTTTAAAGGTACAAGTTATGTAAAGTACATCACTTATATGGGCTCTCCATGTATAGGTTTGACTCCTTATGTTGTACTAACATGTTTTCACAGTCACATCTACTGTCATATACAAACATTTTGAGTACATTAGTGTCTAATTTTGGCTCCTGCATGACAATACTCAGTGAGGTTCATAAAAAATGATTTACTTACTCTGATCTGGAAGAACTTGATCACATGAAGTCCACATCTGAACCTCACTGAACACATTTAAGATGAATTGTCATGATCGGATGATCAAAGACTGTTACAGTTTCAATATCCATGTAAAAGCTTCACCTTAGATTTTTCATTGACACTTAGAGGCCTTCATTGATAAAATGATGATTAAAAATAATATTTCAAATGTTTTTCCTGTAGATCCTCCAGTGAATCCTGTGATCTTCATCAGTCCATCTGGTGAAATAGTGGAGGGAGATTCAGTGACTCTGAGCTGCAGCAGTGATTCAAACCCACCTGCAGAAATCAGCTGGTTTAAAGGAGGAACAACTGTAGGATCTGGAAAAATCTACAGCATCTCAAAGATCAGCTCTGATCACAGTGGAGAATACAAGTGCAAGTCCAGATATGAACATGGAGAGAAATACTCTGATGTTGTGACTTTAAACGTCATATGTGAGTTAATGATCATTAGTACATTCAAAATTTCCAAATTCATAATTTTCTAATATTTATTGTGACATTTCATTTTTGTCCTTTTTAGATCCTCCAAAGAGCGTCTCAGTGTCCATCAGTCCATCTGGTGAAATAGTGGAGGGTGATTCAGTGACTCTGATCTGCAGCAGTGATTCAAACCCACCTGCTCTGAACTTCAGCTGGTTTAAGGAGAATCAAAGCTCAGCTGTTGGATCTGGACAGAGTTTCAGTGCTCTACAGAGCGGACGCTTCTACTGTGAGGCTCACAATCAACATGGATCTCAGAGATCAGACGCTGTTACTGTCACAGGTGAAGCTTTTATTAACACACTCCTGTGTCTTCACATCACTCATCAGTTTGTTAATTATGATGATCTTCCTCTTTCAGTTCATCATGGTGCTGGTAGGAATGTGATGTTTGGGATCACAGCAGCATCTGGAGGAGGATTATTCATCATCATCATCGTCGTTGTCACTATACTATTTATAATGTAAATAAAATAGTGAAAAGTATATAAAAATAATTTACTTTCAAAGAAATTGGTAATGGATATTTAACTTTCAATTAGATATGAAACAATGAAATTACTTGTTTGTTTCCTTTTTAAACAGGAAAAGGATAAAGAAAAGATCTACTATACATGAGTATGAGGTAATTAGCGAGTAATTAGTTTTTCCTGCATTTGAGATATATATATACTGTGTATATATATATTATCCTTCTTTCCCTGTAGAATGATGATCCCAGTGTAAGCACATATACGGCTCTAGATCTCAAGTCCAGGTCTTCTGATGTCTACAACACACTCACAGTAAGGGAAATATCAAAAATAACGTGCAAAAGAGTTTGTGCTTTTAAAAGGTTAGTTAGTCTATCAAATAATGAATGTATCTTTCACTTAGTCTGTCCATCCCCGACCTGCTGTTCACCAGTCGGGCTCCTCTGAATATGAAAATCTGACAGTAAGTAGGAGATCCACAGGTCTTCTCATGTAAGCTAGACTAGAAGAGTAATTTCACCAAAAAAATACGGTTTTAATGTGTTTCGCTTGACTTATTTTTGTTGTAGCCACACAGCAAGATGCCACAGTAAAATGAAGCACAAGTTAGACTTTACTCATCTTTTCTTGCGTCACTGAACAGTCACATCTCAACTCCTGATGAAAATGAAAACACCTCTGTAGAGTTTCCATTCTGCTGTGAAGTGATGTTTCTCAAAGGTCCTGTAGAAAATAATGGAATTATATTCATGTGTGACCTCAGTGTGATGAATGAATAGTCTAAGTGTAATTTATAAAGCTATTATAAAGAGCCTTATAAAAGCACTAGTGTGACTGAAATGTGCAAGAATGTTTAAATACTTTTAATTTTTAAACTGAAATAATGATCAATATTTGTTTGTTTTTTTAAATACTTTTTTGGAGAGTGTGTTGACTTGTCACGTAATTTCGGCAAATGACACTTCGATACCTCATGCTGTTTCAAACCACGTTTTTGAAACGGTGCTGATTTGGGGCTAGAGGGCAATAATTACACAGCAGCTGCACAAATGCTGTGTTTTTACATGTCGGTTGTAAAACTAGAACAAATGAAAACACAATATACTATTTTTTTTTCTAATGTTTAAATGTCTAGGCCAATCATGAGATATAAACCCTAATAAGAATTGACTTAAAAACATACATGTTGTACTCTGAACAGAATCTTTATTCAAAACAAACAAAAAGTACATATAAAACCTATAAAAGCAGTATAACTATACAAGTTTTTAGAACATTATATTTATATTATATTGTAGTTTGTTCTTTTATTAAATTGTGCTAGTTCTTGTCATTTGTTTGTGTATTGTTTATTGTATGTATTTTACCTAAATTCATTAGTTCAGTCTTATGTGCCTCTAGAAGCTTGCGTCTGCAAGTGAACGTAACATTATTGTTCATCCCAAAGAGGCACAAAATCACTTTCACGGACTTTTAAATTAAATGTTCCCTCCTGGTGGAATGACCTGCCCAACTCAATCCGAGCAGCTGAATCAAGAATCGGCTTAATTTTTATTATAAGAATCTTTATTTGACCCTCTAACTCTAGCACTCTCTATGCTAATTCTATTCTAAAAAAAAAAAAAAAAAAAAAAAAGTGTGTCCATGTTAAGCCTTTTAGGAACTGCTTGTTTTCTTAATAATAATAATAAATAAATAAAAACTAACACTAGCTTTTCTATTTTTTTTTTGTATTCTATCTATCTATTTTCTTTTTATTTATGATTCAATTAACAAAAGCAAAAAAGGCCTCTAACAAAAAAGGCCTTCTTTTTCTGTTCTATCTGTTTTCATTGTATGTATTATATAATAATAATAATAAAAAATAAAATAAAAACAAACTTACTACGTGTACTGCGTTAAGCTAACTGAGTCTTGTTATAGCACTTGCATATCTCTTTTGTTGATTTTGATTGCTTCAAATGTAAATGTATTGTTCTTTTTACACAAGTTGTTATATATTACAATTAATTGTCACATTTGAAACATTTATTTGTCTCTAAAACTTTGGATTTGGACACACCACCAGAGTTGCACCCCTGTGCATTATAACTATTCCGTTTGTCTTTCCTTCGCATTTACGCGCGTTTGACCAGCAGATGTCCTCAGCACGCAGTGTTCAAAATGCCATACTATCATACTACTCTTACTATTTCTGCAGTATCCACTATCCAGTATGTATTCTGTGCATAGTATGCACATTTTCTGTATGCATGGAATACCCGGATGATATTTGCCAGAATCTGCTAAACATAAGTACCCTGAAATCAGTACAGAAGCTGTGTTCGGAATGGCATACTACCACACAATTTCTACTATATTGCAGTATGCTGTGTGTATACTGTGAATAGTATGTTAATTTTCTGTATGCATGGAATGCCCGGATTACCTGATGCTTTTGCTGAAATTTGATGTATGCATCTGAAGACACTGCGTGGGATACTGTTTCCCATAAAGCAACACGCTCCGTGTTTCATCTTCAAACGCGTGAGTGAACTGGAGGTGGGGAATAGTATTTATAAATGTAAGACTTGTATATGTACGTATATGCATATACATGTAAACTACAAACTATCGCTGTGTATCTAAAAACAATATCATTAGTAGGACATAAATTGCACTTTAATCTCTGCATCACGTTTCTGATCAAGTCAAATGACATCACCTTTATATCTAGTGCTTACATTGTTTCAAAGATATTAAGTAATAATAACTACCTGGTCTCATGGCATAAACGTAACTTGGGGGCACTTTTTAGCGAGACACGAAATACGTACCAATAAGTACATATCACTGCATTTTCAAAAGAAATGAACACTAGAGGCAGTAAAACTCAGATGCCTTGTATTCCTTTTCACACAAATTTACAGAGTTTCAATTAATAAAGCGTAATTTTCGCACAATTACTTGAAGAATATCATTTTATGACTTCAAAACAATATTAATATGTTGGGAGATTTGAAAACTGATGCTTTTGAACGTTAGCATCACAAATATCCAGCTTCATATCTATGGGTTTTCATAGACGGTAGGTTTGCACTGCAAAAAACAAAATCTTGACGAGCCAAAAAATCTTGAAGTTAGGCAATAAATCTAGTTTTTTTTTTTCTTCCAAGATAAATGAACTAGCCTAGCATTAAGAGCAAAAGAATATTTTGCTTGTTTCGAGAAAATATGACTTCAATTTTCTTGCTTAGATAAAAATGCTAATTCCAATAATTTTTTTTTTCAATGAATTAAGTAACTTTTTAAAGCGAACATTATATTTTAACACAGTACTTCCTGAAACAAGAAATGTCAAGTCATATTTCTTTATTTTAAGAACATGTTTCTTATTTTAAGAAAACAATTTGTTATTTATTATTTTTTATTAAAGTAATTCATTTTTTGAACCAAATGAGAACAAGAACTGCAAATCAGAAAAGCATAACATTTTATTTGATGTTGACAAAGTCAATTTATATTGATAACTTCTTGTACACCAAACAGTATCCAGTATCAATCTACAAAACTGAACGTTTTTTTTTTTTTTTTTTACCTTTACAACAGTAGCCAAGTATACATGCAATTAAAATGGATTTTGGATCCTTAAAATAAAAAAAAAAATAATTAAGTTCAATTAGATCATTTAGGAAAACGGTAATTCCAATGTAAAATAAATAAAACAAATGCCTAAACTGTATGTTTTGTTTAATGGCTTAACTTTTCTTAGTAAATTAGTAGCCAGTGGTGCACTTGTAAATCTCACACACATCTCCCAGACAATACTTGAGAGGAATGTAAGTACGATTCTTAAAACTGAGTGCATAATAAGTGCACAATTTTATCTGCATCCACCATCTCAGTGGCTTGAGCAAGGTTTGGAACCTCAATTTCATAAGATACAAAATCACAACTGAAACCCACTGTATTATAAACCTGACATTCAAAGCAATACAATGAAGAATTTGCAATGTATATGTCTTTTATGAGCCCAAATACAGGAACACCTTCAATTACATCGGTTACAATCACGGACTTCTGGCACGAATACTTGTTGCCACTTAGCTCAAGCCATTTTACAGATATCACACGATGCACATTTTCTACACCCAAAAAATCTCTCATTTTATCCTGCACACACTTCAAATTTTCCACTTCGGATGCAGGACCCATTAATACATCTTTTGCAAAAATTGGGTGATTCTCACAGCTGGTATTTTGACAACTCTCAAACATCTGGTTGTGTTTAACCAAAGACTTGCAAACATTCTTGAAATTTAACTTAGAAGACCACTGTTTAAAAAAAAACAGTGTTTAGATTCAAACCTCATAAACATGTGTCTCAGCATTGGACCCAAATCTTTAATCTGCTCAGGAATATGTATCAAATAATGTTGCTTTGGGGTTATATTGTTCTTAGGAAACAACTGTTTCATATTACTCAAATGCTGCTTAATAAGCAACTTATGTTTTGCTATAGTTGCCAAAGAAATAACTGGTGCAAATAATATCTGAACAATCTCTATTAACTCAATGATGACTTGAAAGTATTTGTCTCTTTCACAGCTGTCCAATATAAATGGTAGGATCTTCAAGAGGACAAGCATTTGCCCAGATGATTGCTTTAGCTTGTTGTCATTTGATGATAACGTGCTGACAGTAATAGGGCAAAGTTCGTCTCTGACATCAGTTGAGTATGGGTATCCTAGAATAGCACTGTTCAATGTGTCCAAGTCCAGTTGCCCTGACAGTAGGGTTGGGTATCGTTTGGGTTTTTTTCGATACCGGTGCCAAATCGATACTTTTAAAACGGTACCGGTGTCTAAACGGTGCCTGAACCGATACTTAAAAATAATAAAAAATAAATAAAAATGACCAATTAATAATTGAATTGGCCATTAGCACTAAACACGTCTTTTTCATTCATACTGGATGCCAGAGGGCGGCCTCACACAAAAAATCCACATATCCAGTCACAGAAGTAGCGAACTCGTGAAGCTCCAGGAAATCCCCAATATGGACATGCATTGCTATGGATGTAACAGAGTAAACAAGATATAAACGTTTTGAATGATAAAACAAATACAATAAACACTCGTTACATAGGTACCGGTGCCATATTGGTACCGGGTATCGGTACCCAACCCTACCTGACAGCACAAGATGTTTCAGTAGTTTTGATTTCCAGTGGTGCCGCTCCCTCTAATATCACATGCATGATATCCTGAGGTGTTTGCTTGGTGAGATCAAAGGCTGGAAATTCAATCGGTTTGCTTTTCCTATTAATTCCACAAGTGGTTTTCAAGCCGTTTCTCAAAAAGCCTATAGCAGCCCTCTCAATTTCATTACATTGTCTCACATGTCTATCTAAAGATCGTTTGACAAAGTTTTCTGTAGTAGGTTACAATGATGTCGCTGATTAGAATTTGCAAAAAATTACTTTATTGCACATATAATTAGAAAGTTATTGAATGTGGAAATGTGTGAATGTTGTGAATGTGCGAATATAAAACCAACTTTACCCAAGTCATAAAAATCCGGGATGGAACTATGCACAGTATTTATGTGACTCAACAAAGCTCTTAACGACAATGCCACAAACAGGCAGCAAATAACACAACGCCAAATCATTTTACGTGGAAAAAGCGAATCAGTCTTACGATTTCTACCCCATCCTCGTACGTGTCTGTCCCACTGAAAGCAATCAGAAGAAAGGAAGTAATTAAAACTTTTAGTCCAATCAAGGTGGTGGAATAGTCCATCGTGCATAAAATAGGGAGGTGAAATCATAAAGCATTATTCATTTTGAATTTAGTTTAAGTTGCAGAACACTTACGGAAAGTAGTACTAAAAGGAAATATTAGCAAATTCAAATATATTATATTTTGAAATGCTATGATTGTTATCATTCTAACAGGTTTTATGCAAAACCCTATGGATGTAGTTTTATGGATCCGTCCTTAAATTACGTCACGTACGACCGTTAGAGTCACGCCAGTTTTTCGCGGTTTTTACCATAGACATAATAAATACCTAGACGCCTCATTGGCCGCTCGACCGTACGTCAACGGCGCCGCCATATTGGTGCGGGCAATTCTCCAGAACTCTCATACCGGGACAGAAGAAAACATACCTGACTCAGCGGCAGCTTGGGCATCTACAGACCGTCGCACATTAATAACAACAGATCTCGGAGTATTATCTTTCACAGGTAAGACTGAACAGTTGTTTCTGGATGTTTTTTTGGTCATTTTTAGCATTATGTTGACAGCTTAATTAGCCAGTGTCAGACTATTAATAGCTAGCGATATCGCTAGTAAGCAGTGAAAGCTGAGACTTTATAAGAAATCAAAGTTTAAATTAATTCTTATTAAGTTTTAACTTATATTGTAGTTCATATCATAAACTAAATTGTGTTATGAGCACAATATGTACAGTGAGCACTTTGACAAGACCGTGTCAGACTGTCAGGATAGGGATGGAGCTAAAGCATCTCTCTTTAATTTCACTTCTCATTTACAAAGAGCAAGTTTATCATCACTACATTATAAGGATTTCATAGCTTATCATAAAACTGTGGACTGATTATATAAATTATTTGTTTTTTCTTTTTAGCCAACTGCAAACAGGACAAAGCAAGCCTTAAGGAAAGCTGAAGAAAGCATGTTTCCTGCATTTCCTAGAGACTAGGCTACACCTCCACAGCCTAATGTTGTATTTGTACTCGTTAAAACCCAGAACAGCCCTGAATGAATGGCCAGAATGACCCTGATCATACCTGAATGTGATCAAAAATCACATTTTTAACCTTTGTAAGGGTAACTTTTATAACAATATAATTACCTTATTAAATGTTTCTGTCATTTTGTCAAATATTTAAAAATAACCAGTTTCTTCAGTCAATCACAATACTATAGACTGCATTTTAAATTATTTACACAGGCTGTTTAATGCTGATCATGTACTACTGTATGTGCATTTACACAAAACTGCATAATGTAAATAGCCTAGAAATGAGAAACACAGGATCTCCTTAGTGAGTGAAGCTGCAATATCATGACAAAATCATTGTTTATTATTGCTCTTTATGTTGTAATAATGATTATTAATTTTGATTTATAGAAAGTTTTTTTTTTTTTTGGGGAGCATGTCATATTCTGGTCTGTGTTAAACATAACTATACTTTGACATTTTGTTGTACAACGTAAACTGCACACACTCACACCCCAAACATTCCTATGTAGTAACATATATTGAAAAATAAACGACTGCTTCAAAATGTGTTTTCTGCATGGATGTGTGTAATTTGCATTGTAGAGCAAAATGTCAAGCTTTGTCAAGTTGTTTACATTATTTTACTCATTCATTGAAAAACCTCATTAGAAAATATAGGAAAATCTTGAGGAAGCAGTGGAGAATTAGTCTTTATTAGTCAGGTTTTGTTGTCACAACTAATATATATATATATATATATAATACTCAAGGAGCTCATTAATTAAACAATTTGGAATTCATGACCACAATTTTTGCTTGTCATTAGTTGTCTTTGTTTAATAATTATTATACAAATACCATTATAAAACTGTACTTTTCACGATTATTTAATTTACTTTATAATTTACTATTAATTTATTCTTCATTATTGTCTATTCTGTATTATTCCACCCTTGATATTACATATTCTACTTGCTATCTATTGTTATTCATTTATTTATTATTGTATTACACATATAATTTGTGCTATTATAAATCTATTATATCAGTTATGTTATTGTGCTGTTGTACTTGCTTTTAATATTATTCACTTTACTACAACTTGTTATCATTCTAACAGGTTTTATGCAAAACCCTATGGATGTAGTTTTATGGATCCGTCCTTAAATTACGTCACGTACGACCGTTAGAGTCACGCCAGTTTTTCGCGGTTTTACCATAGACATAATAAATACCTAGACGCCTCATTGGCGCTCGACCGTCGTCAGCGGCGCCGCCATATTGGTGCGGGCAATTCTCCAGAACTCTCATACCGGGACAGAAGAAAACATACCTGACTCAGCGGCAGCTTGGGCATCTACAGACCGTCGCACATTAATAACAACAGATCTCGGAGTATTATCTTTCACAGGTAAGACTGAACAGTTGTTTCTGGATGTTTTTTTGGTCATTTTTAGCATTATGTTGACAGCTTAATTAGCCAGTGTCAGACTATTAATAGCTAGCGATATCGCTAGTAAGCAGTGAAAGCTGAGACTTTATAAGAAATCAAAGTTTAAATTAATTCTTATTAAGTTTTAACTTATATTGTAGTTCATATCATAAACTAAATTGTGTTATGAGCACAATATGTACAGTGAGCACTTTGACAAGACCGTGTCAGACTGTCAGGATAGGGATGGAGCTAAAGCATCTCTCTTTAATTTCACTTCTCATTTACAAAGAGCAAGTTTATCATCACTACATTATAAGGATTTCATAGCTTATCATAAAACTGTGGACTGATTATATAAATTATTTGTTTTTTTTCTTTTTTAGCCAACTGCAAACAGGACAAAGCAAGCCTTAAGGAAAGCTGAAGAAAGCATGTTTCCTGCATTTCCTAGAGACTAGGCTACACCTCCACAGCCTAATGTTGTATTTGTACTCGTTAAAACCCAGAACAGCCCTGAATGAATGGCCAGAATGACCCTGATCATACCTGAATGTGATCAAAAAATCACATTTTTTAACCTTTGTAAGGGTAACTTTTATAACAATATAATTACCTTATTAAATGTTTCTGTCATTTTTGTCAAATATTTAAAAATAACCAGTTTCTTCAGTCAATCACAATACTATAGACTGCATTTTAAATTATTTACACAGGCTGTTTAATGCTGATCATGTACTACTGTATGTGCATTTACACAAAAACTGCATAATGTAAATAGCCTAGAAATGAGAAACACAGGATCTCCTTAGTGAGTGAAGCTGCAATATCATGACAAAATCATTGTTTATTATTGCTCTTTATGTTGTAATAATGATTATTAATTTTGATTTATAGAAAGTTTTTTTTTTTTTTTGGGGGGAGCATGTCATATTCTGGTCTGTGTTAAACATAACTATACTTTGACATTTTGTTGTACAACGTAAACTGCACACACTCACACCCCAAACATTCCTATGTAGTAACATATATTGAAAAATAAACGACTGCTTCAAAATGTGTTTTCTGCATGGATGTGTGTAATTTGCATTGTAGAGCAAAATGTCAAGCTTTGTCAAGTTGTTTACATTATTTTACTCATTCATTGAAAAACCTCATTAGAAAATATAGGAAAATCTTGAGGGAAGCAGTGGAGAATTAGTCTTTATTAGTCAGGTTTTGTTGTCACAACTAATATATATATATATATATATAATACTCAAGGAGCTCATTAATTAAACAATTTGGAATTCATGACCACAATTTTTGCTTGTCATTAGTTGTCTTTGTTTAATAATTATTATACAAATACCATTATAAAACTGTACTTTTCACGATTATTTAATTTACTTTATAATTTACTATTAATTTATTCTTCATTATTGTCTATTCTGTATTATTCCACCCTTGATATTACATATTCTACTTGCTATCTATTGTTATTCATTTATTTATTATTGTATTACACATATAATTTGTGCTATTATAAATCTATTATATCAGTTATGTTATTGTGCTGTTGTACTTGCTTTTAATATTATTCACTTTACTACAACTTGTACTACATATACATTTTAATGTTACATATCACTTTTACTATATTTTTACTGTGCATCAGTGCATATTAGTTCACCACTGTAACTGTAAGTTTTACTGGATCCATAAAGAATTATCAGTTATATTTGTTATTGCTTGTTGTAGAGTTTTTATCTGTAGCCTATAGAGTGCTATGAAAATAAAAAGCAGACTACCAGTGTGTCCCTTTTTTATTTGTATTCGCTGGTTTTATTACATTTTCTCAATGATGGTAAATTATTAGTACTTAAAGATGTATTATTTCGAGTTTTTTCCCCCTCAGTATCTCAAAGGGAACGAGCTGTGTTTTGACCTGAAGCACGAGAAAAGCTCAAATGTTGGGGTTGAAGACAGAGAAAGCAATGAAACAACTTAATTTCATTTAATGTACATTAAAATTACATTACATGTATATGTCACAGTTATACTACATCAATATTAGAATTGTTAACCGAAAAAATCAACCAAATCAACACGAGTGTGAGCTTTTACAATTTCTTAAGAAAATTATTAATTTTCCAAGCCTAACTGAATAACTGGAGGCAGAGTTATTTTTAACTCCATGTAGATCACAAACCACTGAAATTGGTTGATAAATGTAAATGTTATCGTGTTTTTATCCCGAAAAAACCGCAGCTCCCCCGTTTACCTCCATTTGTTTTTAAGGCAGTCTTGCCCTCACAAACATGGCGGACGTGTTGACGTATCGCAGCAACTGACCGAAGCGGCCAATGAGGCGTCTAGGTATTTATATGTCTATGGTTTTTACCATATACAGCGCCTGAAAGGTATGTGAGAAAATATTTCAAGTTAATCAAATGATTTAGTTTTCATGGATGTTTGCATGAAAGACAAGGCCTGACAATTAACGTGTTCAAATTGTGCGATAGAAATATTAGAAAAGTACAGGTTAACGTACTATGTTTATTTCTTTCACTTTGCTAATTGATTTCTTAACCAAGGAAAAGTACCCTGCAGTCTTTTTATCTTTATAGTTTTCCTTCAGATGGCATTTATGGAGCAGCTTGATTCAGTGGCACGGTCCACTTTACAAGGTCCACTTAAATTAGATATGTAACAGTTACATATTCTTTGGATATAGTTAAGTGCGTTTATAAAAAGTCTTAGGCATGTTTGGTCGTCAACAAAAATGCTTTATTGAGGCAGTCACTAATATCAGTTTACACTTCATTTTGCTATTTGTAATTAGACTTTTGTGGGATTGTGCATGTAAAAAACAAAATGGAAATGTAAACTGATATTTAAAAGTGGCACATTGATGCAAAATATGTAAATAACTTTTTTAAAGCATTTTTTAAAAAATGTAATATGCCTAACACTTTTGCACTCTCTGCATGTGCTCATGTGTATACAATCTGTTGTATGACACTCAGTATGTTTTTGTTTTGTTGTTGTTGTTTTTAAATCATCTTAGCCGCAAACATCAGTGCTGCAGTGTTACCAACATTGTTACGTGATGACATTCGTGATCTTTTCCCGGGACCAGAACACTTTTTACGACGAAAAACTATATGGGAGATGTTTCATAAAGACAAGGAGGTAGAACTTTACTTAATTTTTCAAACAACAGTATTAACGTTCATTTTTAATTAAATATTAGTGTCACAAAAATTAAAGGTGATGTACCACAATAATCTTTATACAAACACATCTTAATGACTTATAGTAGTTGTCTGAGTAACAGTTTTCTATTGTAAGTAACCTAATTTGCTCCTTATTTAAATGAGTGACCTGTATTGGTGCAATGGTCAAGAAGAGATATTTTTGTTGTTGTTATATAATTCCTGGGTGTTCTATAAACAAGTTTGAAGTCGGTGTTGTTTATAATAATTGTAATAAATTACATCTGAATTCAGCAGGGACAGGAGATGGAATACCTCATTCAAAACAAGGAGCAGGATGACAGAGGTCTGGCTACAGCTCAAGCACACACTCTGCTTGACATCCCAGCAACAACAAGGCGCAGCACCTTTGAAGAGCCCAGTGGTCATAATACATTGGATCCTCCAAGAACCTTGCAGTTGCCAAACCCTGAATATGTCCTTTACACAGATAGTGAACTAGAGCATGTTAGAAAAGAGTACTTTGATCTGCAGCGTGTTGGGCAAGAAAGAGGGTGCAGACTTTCAAAAGAACTTCGTTGTCGACTAGTGAGGAACACGGTGACCAACATGGTGTCTATCATGAGAGCATCAAGTACCGACTATATGTATCCATCCAAAAAAGATGTCCTTGCAATGGCAAAGCGACTGGTCGAGTATTATCCCATGCTTCGAGATGACTCTGTGAACTGCAAACATAGTTCGATAAGTGTTTAAGGGCTTGTGATTGTCTGTGTGTGTGTGTGTGTGTGTGACCCTGGACCACAAAACCAGTCTTAAGTTAATAAATAAGCTTTCCATTGATGTATGGTGAAAATCTGGAATCTGAGGGTGCAAAAAAATATTATCTAAAATATAATATCTAAATATTGAGAAAATCACCTTTAAAGTTGTCCAAATGAACTTCTTAGCAATGCATATTACTAATCAAAAGTTTTGATATATTTACAGTAAGAAATTTACAAAATATCTTAATGGAACAAATGATTTTTGGCATAAAAGAAAAATTTATAATCTTAACCCATACAATGTATTTTTGGCTATTGCTACAAATATACCCCAGCGACTTAAGACTGGTTTTGTGGTCCAGGGTCACATACACACACACACACACACACACACACACACTTCCAGTCAAAAGTTTTTGAACAGTAAGATTTTTAATGTTTTTTAAAGCCTCTTCTGCTCACCAAGCCTGCATTTATTTGATCCAAAGTATAGCAAAAGCAGTACAATTTCGAAATATTTTTGCCATTACAATTACTGTTTTCTATTTGAATATATTTTACAAAGTAATTTATTCCTGTTATTTCAAAGCTGAATTTGTAGCATCATTACTCCAGTATTATTATTATTATGTGGAAAACAGCTGAGTAGAATTTTTTTCAGGTTTCTTTGATGATTAGATGGTTCAGAAGAACAGCATTTATCTGAAATAGAAATCTTTTGTAACATTATAAATGTCTTTATCACCACTTTTGATCAATATAATGCATCTTTGCTAAATAAAAGTATGAATTACTGAATCCCCCCCCCCCCCAACAAAAGTAAAATGTTACAAAAGCTTTTTATTTCAGATAAATGCTGATCTTTGGATCTTTCTGTTCATCAAAAAATCCTGAAAAAATGTACTCAACTGTTTTAAATATTGATAATAATAATAAAAATAAATGTTTCAAGAACAGCAAATCAGCATATTAAAATTATTTCTGAAGGATCGTGTGACTGAGTAACGATGCTGAAAATTTTGCTTTGATCACAGGAATAAATTAATTAAAAAATATATATATAATAGAAAGCAATTATTTTAAATGGTAAAAATATCTCAAAATATTACTGCTTTTGGTGTATTTTGGATAAAATATTGGTGAGCAGAAGAGACCACTTTAAAAAATATAAAAAAATCTTACTGTTCAAAAACGTTTTACTGGTAGTGTTTATGTGTATGTTTGTGTGTATACACACACACACACACACACACACACACACACAACACACAAATGAGCCATCTGATAAATTAATTTGAATGTTTCTGTTTGTATAACCTTGTATCATATTCAAACAGGATTCTGTCTTCAAGCAATTAATGAAAATACTCCAGAACATAAAAACCCCAAAGAAGAAAGAAAAGGCACCTTGATTTTGAGGACTATGATGGTGATTCAAGTACTTGCACATTAGAATCAGCAGAAAGCAGCAGTGCTTCAACTGTAATGTTGGACCCAGAAGAGAGCAGCACATAACCATCAGAGAGCACAAAATTCCCTGCTGGTAAGTGTACAAAATGTTGAGAATATACTTAAAAATGTTTGTGGATCAATGTTTATACTGGTTTCTTTTTTGACAAGGAGGATCAGCTGACCAAGATAGACCATTCAGTCAGGCTGACCACAGAAGCGATGAAGACCATTCTGACACTGATAGTCAAGAAAGCCAGGCAAGACATTACCGTACTCTCCAAGAGATCTATAAAAGACCAAAGCCTAACAAGGAGGCAGTTGCTCACCTACTTGACCTTGAGTTTGATTCTCGGAGAGCCTTCATCAACTCAGATACTTTGAAGGATCAGGACAGACTGCAAAATACTGCAAGCTTATCCACGTTTCAGAGAACTAGATCATGTAAGTAATATATTTGATCATTTATTTTAGCTCCTATTGACTCCAATTGTTTTTCAAATGTGTGTGTGGGATTATTTCAGGTGATGGATGAACTTGGCCGGATTCTTGACAAAGGAAACCCCAGATTCATCCCAAAACTAAAGGCCCGTTGGGAGAACTTCTACAGCAAAGCTCAATTCTGTGGTGTTTACAAAAAGGTTTTGAAGCCACCAATGACACTGGATGGAGGTAAACTACCTGCCTTTACTACTTGAAGACTTTAAATTTGCAAAACCAACCAATAGTTTACTTTATCTTGCTTGCTGTCAGTGTCATATTTGAAATTAGTAAAAGACTGAAACAGATTCTTATATGAAAAGTTTGAGTTTAATTAGTGCTGGGTGGTATGACCAAACATTTATATCACGGTATTTTTCAAAATTATACCGGTTTCACGGTATATGACGGTATTTATTTTTTTCATGCATGACCGGGTGTTAACCACATTTTCTACTGATTGAGGGAGGAAAAACTGCAGTAGATTGACTTAGAATGCCCTATCCCTTACGAAAATTAACCATGGTTTTTTTTGTAGTAACCATGGTTTAACTATGGTTTTTGCAGTAAAACCATAGTAACTACAAAATGAACCATGGTTTTACCACAGTAACCATAGTTAAACTATGGTTTTTGTAGTAAAACCACAGTAACTACATAATAAACCATGGTTTAACTATGGTTTTTGTAGTAAAACCATAATAACTACATAATAAACCATGGTTTTACTATGGTTTTTGTAGCAAAACCATAGTAACTACAAAATGAACCATGGTTTTACCACAGTAACCATGGTTTAACTATGGTTTTAGTAGTAAAGCCATAGTAACTATGAAATTAATCATGGTTTTACTGCAGTAACCATGATTTATCTATAGTTTTTGTAGAAAACCATAGTAATTGCAAAATGAACTATGGTTTACCACAGCATTTTTAGTAGAACCATTACAAAATAACCCATGGTTTTTCAAAAGTATTAACTACATATTTAGTTATTTCTTACTCTTAAAAAAAAAATAGGGCTCAATAAAATAATCATAATTAATCTCATGATTTCTGAAAATGAAACAATCAAATTTGGCAAATGTGTTGTCACACAGTAAAACCTCCAGTGTTAAATCAACACTCCCAGTGTATATATAATCCACACTCAGAGTGTTAAAAAAGTAACACTGAAGCAGTGTTAAAGTTAATGAGATAATTAGTTTAGTAATTGAGTGATGATTGAGCATTAATGAAGAACACCTGCTGTTAACAAACTGAATCACTGAAAGAAAGAGAAAAAAAGAGACAAGACGAGCAGAAATACAAGAACTACAACTGACTTCAGTCACAGCCTTAGATGAAATCAACACAAGAAAGAAGACATTAAATCTCTCAAGATCTCAGCAGAGGATGATTAATAAACAACTCCACAAACATCATCACCAGCTTCACACGTTACTAACCAGACTGACTTTAGATGTTGATGTTTTAGTTTTGTTTGAATTACCATTATCGAGGTCAGTGTTTGCTTTAGTTGGGCTCTTGACCCTTGACTTAAAGCGTTACAGTTACTTTGACTGCCATAACTGCGTGTTTGTTTAGACATGTTAGTTATGGCGAAAAGAAAAAAAGCCAAGAGAAAATGTGATCAGTAGTTGGTTACGTTTATAAAGATGGAATCAGCGTATAGTGGCTTGAGTAACTGAATTAGTTTGGAGTATAGTCACTGATAGATTTATTAGTTAACTTTGTTATTGAGATTCTGTACATAACGACCTGAAAGTTTAATCTGAAAGACTTCTGAAACTTATTCTGCACTGAAAATGTACTTTTCTTCATCACACAGACTTCAAGAATCAGCATATGAATCTCAATAATGGTGACAATCAACATAAAGCTCCATTTTGCAGTGCATTCTGGGAGCACCAATCAAAACTCATCCATGGCTCCCAGCATGCAATGCGACATGAATAAATTATGCAGTTGTCTTAGTATTTTCTTTTATTCTTACCATTTCCTTTTGTTTTGCTATTTTGTTGTGACTTTTAGTAGCTTGTTTTGTAATGTTCACAGAGTATCTGTTTATCTGAATACGTTGATTGTCACCATTGTTGAGATTCATACGCTGAGTCTTGATGTCTGTATGATAATGCAGTTTTAATCTTTCAGTGCCGATTTACTTTCAAAAGTCTTTCAGATTAATCTTAAAACTGATGGATCAAGCTTTATATTTTATGTGAACAAAATAAATTTTAATCACTCAATGACAATGCTCTGCATGAAACCAGTTATGTGCATCACTAAATGCTGATGATTTCTTTATCGAAGTCAAACCAACGACACCTGATTGCCATAACTAACATGTCTAAACAAACACGCTGTTATGGCAGCTAAAGGAACTGTAATGTTTTAAGTCAAGGGTCAAGAGCCCAACTAAAGCAAACACTGACCTCGATAATGGTAATTCAAACAAAACTAAAACATCAACATCTAAAGTCAATCTGGTTAGTAACGTGTGAAGCAGGTGATACTGTTTGTGGAGTTGTTTAATCATCCTCTGCTGAGATCTTGAGAGATTTAATGTCTTCTTTTATCTTGTGTTGATTTCATCTAAGGCCGTGGTTGAAGTCAGTTGTAGATCTTGTTTTTCTGCTCCTTTCGTCTCTTTTTTTCAGTGATTCAGTTTGTTAACAGCAGGTGTTCTTCATTAATGCTCAATCATCACTCAATTACTAAACTAATTATCTCATTAACTTTAACACTGCTTCAGTGTTACTTTTTTAACACTATGAGTGTGGATTATATATACACTGTCTGGGAGTGTTGATTTAGCACTGGAGGTTTTACAAAAAATACACTCTTAAAAAAATGGTTATTTGGCAGGGTGTATGGTTCCATGAAGAACCTTTAATATCCAAAAGAACCTATCCAATGCAAAAAGGTTCTGTAGACTATATAAAGGTTCTTCACAATCAACATTTTTGTAAATATTTTTTTCTGGAAAGTGAGATCAAGTGAGCTAAATGTTCCTAGCTGCCTGGTCCAGAACTCATTCCAGACTCATTTTCTTTTAGTTGTGTTCAATTAAAGCTCAATAAAGTATAAATTTTTAGTTATAAATAGTGTTTAATTTAAAAAACACCAGTAGATCAGTCCTTTTATACTTTTTACTCCTATTTTAATGCTGTTTTGCATGACTCAAAAAATGTATTATGCTTATTTAGCAAAAGCAAAGTTTAGTATAAAAATCATGTTTTAAAATGAAATAAAAAGTGATACAAATCTTAATTATATTTTAATTTTTTTATTTTTTATTTATCCCACTATCATACATTTTGCACCAATGTATTGGTCGTAGAACTACAAAATGAGTTTCAAATTCGCGATTTAAAGAAAGATTTTAAGAGGTTTGTGAATGCTGCATGACTGTGACGTGTTTAAATGGACTCGCGCGCTCATTCAAACGCTGCAGCGGCGGGAGTTTCCATGGAAACGGTGCACAACACTGTAACTGACTAACAGTAAATCTCCGTCTCTCCTGCTGTTTTCACTGCTTTCAGGTGAGTTTAGTCCCTAAAATCATGCAAATATCACATACAACTGTTCCAGACACTTTCTTACATGTAACCGACATGTTTCTGTTGAATATTTACTTCACAGAAATGTTTTACAGTCTTCGAAAAAGTCCGCTAGCATCTGTATTCAGATGTTTTGATAGCTTTGTAAAGGGTTTGCTGTCAGTTTGTCAATGGTTTATTGGAAGTTGTCTAACTTATTTAACCTAAAATATGTGCTGTATACTGTTAATGGACGTCACTTAACATGAAGCACGAATGAACTGAATCTAACATTAGTTCAAAAGTACTTTGATCTTTCATGGTAAACAAATATTGATAAATTAAAATTGTTCTGTGGTTTCAGGAGTGATAATATAATCTTTCTACAAAGGAAGAGAAGCTCCAAGATTTCAAAATTGCTGAAGGGAGCTGCTGACAGAAATGCAGAAAACACAGGTGAGCATAGAAGAAATGTGCATTCATATGCATTTTTTTTTTCATAACATATTTTCTTATATCACCATGCATCTGTTATATTACAGTTCATTAAAGGAAGGTTTAGTGAAGACAGGTTGTTATGATCTTGAGATATACTATGTATCTGAATTGTTTTTGTATTTGAGCTCTCTGCTCAGGTGTGTAGACATGTTTGTGTTCTAGGTGGGCGTGGTCTCTGTTAACCAGCTGGAGATGGTGATTGGTCCCACTATGCACCTTCCCCAGAGATAAGGACCACCTCAAACACATGTCTAGGGTCTTCGAGCCTCGCTGACTTCGAACCGTTGTGCCAGAGAGAGATATTTTGAGTAGACCTATAGTAAATCTGTTGAATTCTGATTACCTATTGTTCTGTGGATTGTTGTGCCAGAGAGAGATATTTTGAGTAGACTTATAGTAAATCTGTTGAGTGTTAGTTATTCTGAGATCAAATATTACATTTCCCGTTTATCTGAACATTGCCTGTTTGACTATGACTTGGATTCTGATTCTGCTTTGTGTACGCCCTGGAACTTTGTACTTTATTACACGTTTGCCGAATTAAGGGATGTAGGGGGCTAGACGCCTTTTTATTTTGTGTATAGCCTATTTTTCACTTTGTTTATGGTTGAGGGAGGTAGGGAAGTTGGTTTGTAGTTTGTTTTCTTTATTTTTCTTTGAGGTTATTTAGTTATCAAAAATAAGTTCGTTTTGTTTATTGTTTTGGCTTTGTCTGCCCCTGAAGATATTCCCTTATAAAAAAAAATAATAAAACTCGTTTTCTCGGCAGCTCTCTGGTGTTTTTCTATTTCTGTTACGTCTGTTAAGTCTAACCCCTAGAGGTCGTAACAGAAATTGGGGGCTCGTCTCAAAAAAAAAAAAAAAAAAAAGACTTTTTTTCTTTCTCTCCAAAAGAGTTGTATCGTTGTGTGAACGAGACATATGAAACTCGTGAAATTGGCTTTGTGTTTATTTGTTTGCCTGGTGGTTTTCATTTTAAGGCGGAGGGAATTAGGAATGGCTTTGAGATTTGAGTTAGATAAGTTCGCGATTAAACCTTCAGTACGTCAGTTGGATATTTGCCGCAAAGATGATTTGTTTTCAATTGCGGATTTATATCAAATCCAGGTTACTCGTGGAAATAGGAAGCAGGACATTAAGGAAGTGATTTACAAGCATTTGGTTGAACGTGGGGTTTTGTCTGAAGAAGGTGAAGCGGGTGTTGCAGGTCAAGTGTCGACTTCCGTTGGGGAGGGGGCGGAACCCAAACCCGCGGAGTTGACTAGCACGGATCCCACTAACCTTCCTTCTCTTAGTAATCCTTTGCTGGCGATCAGATTGAAAGAGCTGGAGTTGGAGTTGAGCAAACAGCAATATCAGAGCCAACTGTTGCATGTGCGCACAGTTGACCTGGAAACCCAGCGAGCGATCAGGCTCAAGGAGCTGGACTTGGAGCTGAAAGTTAAGCAGTCTGTTCACCCCTCAGTCTCTGATGCGCCCAGCCTGAGTGTACCTGTATCACCACCTGTAAATGCTTCCACTCCTAGCCCTGTTCCTGCGCCGCGACGCGCCTTACACGTAAGTAAACCTGAATTTGATATCAGCAGACAAATTGCCTTAGTTCCACTGTTTCGTGAGAGTGAAGTCGATACTTATTTTACGGTATTTGAACGCATCGCTGCTACTTTGAAGTGGCCGCAGACTATTTGGCCGCTCCTATTACAATGTAAACTCGTCGGGAAAGCGCAGGAAGTCTGTTCTGCTTTAACGCTTGAACAGAGCCTGAATTATGAGGTAATGAAAAATGCCGTGTTGCGTGCTTATGAGCTAGTTCCCGAGGCATACCGACAGAAATTCCGAAATCATGTGAAAACCCCTAGTCAAACATTCGTTGAATTTGCAAGGGACAAAGCCAATTTGTTTGAGAAATGGTGTGTTGCAAATAAAGTTGTCACGTTTGAGCAGTTGAAAGAGTTAATGTTGTTGGAAGAGTTTAAGAATTGTTTACCTGAGAAAATTGTGATATACTTGAATGAACAGAAAGTGTCTTTCCTTTCTGAAGCTGCTGTTTTTTCAGATGAGTTTGTGCTTACTCATAAAGTAGTGTTTCCATCGCTCGTAAAGCGTAATTTTTCTGATCGTGTCCGTAGTTCTAAAGATTCCCCGACAGTACCTAAGAACGCTTCAAGTGTTTTAAACGTGGAGAATCGTGAATGTTTTTACTGTCATGAGGTGGGACACCTCATTGGTACCTGTCCCACTCTGAAACGAAAAGCTGGCAAGAAAACAAATACTTATAAAAGCGTGGCATTAGCTGAATGTCCCGTTTTTTCTCCCGAGCTGGTAACTTTGGATTCAACTGCTGAATCTGCATTTGAGCCATTTATTTTTGAAGGTGTAGTGGCGTTTAGTGAAGCAGATTCTGAAAAAAAAAAATGTTTGCATCCTTCGTGATACTGGTGCCTCTCAGTCCATAATCTTAGAGGGTGTGCTGCCATTTTCGGAAAAGTCGAGCTGTGGTTCCAGTGTCCTAGTGCAAGGCATTGACCTTTCTGTAGTTAAAGTTCCTTTACACAATGTCTATTTGCGGTCTGGAATTATTTCCGGTAAAGTTAAATTGGCTGTTCGCGCTGAGTTACCTGTTAAGGATGTAGCTCTCATACTGGGAAATGATTTGGCAGGTAACAAAGTTTTTTGTTTACCTGAAGTTATAGATCTGCCTGAAGTACATGAAGATGTCTTGCAGGAAGAGTTTCCAAATGTGTTTAATGCATGTGTGGTGACCCGAGCTCAGGCTCAAAAATTAAAAGACACTGTAGATCTGTCAAAAACCTTTCTGTGTGCTGACAATTCTGTTGAGACACTGGAAAAAGTTGATTCAGTTGAAGTAAAAATGTGTGCACTTCCTAGTCTCGATTTGCCATTCGAAAAAAACACGTTAATTGAGGCACAAGGTGCCGATCAAACTCTGTGTCCCTGTGTGGCAGCTGCTGTCGAGCTGAGCGTGTTGCCAGAGTATCCAGTCGCCTACTACTTTGACGATGGTGTCCTTATGCGTAAGTGGTCTCCACGTCATGTCACCAATGATTGGGGTACCGTTTTTCAAGTTGTTGTTCCAAAACCTTTTCGAGAGCAGGTTTTGAGTGTAGCACATGACCATGAACTTTCTGGTCATGTAGGTGTTAGAAAAACTTATGATAGTTTGTTGAAATGTTTTTTTTGGCCTTTAATGAAATCTGACGTTTCCAAATTCTGTAAGTCTTGTCATGCATGTCAGTTATCCGGCAAACCTAATCAAGTTATTCCCCCGGCCCCATTGAAACCGATACCAGTGATTGGTGAACCGTTTGAGCGCATTTTGATTGATTGTGTTGGGCCATTGCCCAAAACTAAATCTGGAAATTCCTACTTGTTAACACTAATGTGTGCATCGACCAGGTATCCTGAAGCAATACCTCTGCGTTCACTTAAAGCTCATGCAATTGTCAAAGCGGTCGTCAAATTCTGCACTACCTTTGGGGTGCCTAAATATATTCAATCCGATCAAGGAACAAATTTCATGTCTAAAGTGTTCGCCAAAGTAGTAAAAACATTGAACATCAAACATCAAGTATCTAGTGCGTATCACCCTCAGTCCCAAGGTGCCATCGAACGGTTTCACCAGACTCTCAAATCCATGCTTCGAACCTTTTGTGTTGAACAACAAAAAGAATGGGATGAGGAAATCCCACTGTTGTTGTTTGCCATTCGTACTACGACTCAAGCTTCCCTCGGTTTCAGTCCTTCAGAGTTGATCTTTGGGCACACTGTGCGTGGTCCATTGAAGATCTTGCAGGAGCAAGTTCTTTCATCTGATCAGCCCTCCCCCACTAAGAATGTTTTAGATTATATTAGTTCATTTCGTGATCGACTGCATCAGTTGTGGAAACTGGCTAAAAGCTCGCTTTGTTCTGTGCAAGACCAAATGAAGAGTCGGTATGATCAAAAGGCTGTCCAGCGCTCATTTCAAATTGGTGATGAAGTCCTCGTTTTGCTTCCTGTGCCTGGTTCGGCGCTTAACGCTAAATTCAGTGGTCCCTATGAGATTAATGAGAAATTGAGTGACACTGATTATGTTGTTTATACCCCTGATCGTAGGCGGAAATCACGTGTCTGTCATATTAATATGCTGAAAGCATATGTGGCACGCTCTGACTCTGTGATTAAGGCCCCTGTCCTTACTGTTGCTCCGGAAGGTGTACCACTCTCCGAATATGCACCAGAAATTGATGGTTTGAAGATGAATAGTGCTACATTTACCTCTGCTCGTTTGTCCAATTCAGAAACTCTATCAAACCTTTCAGCAAAGTTGTCTCACTTATCCATGTCGACCCAGACTGATATCAAGGATGTGATTAAGAGATATCCCAATTTGTTCAGTGACTTCCCCACCACTACACAAGTGTTAACACACGACATTGATGTTGATTCACGTGCACCCATCAAGCAAAGTGCATATCGTGTAAATCCACTTAAGAGAGAATTGATGAGGCAAGAAACCCAATATCTACTCGAACATAATTTAGCAGTCCCTAGTTCTAGCCCATGGTGTTCCCCATGTCTTCTTGTCCCTAAGCCGGATGGTGCTTCAAGGTTCTGTACAGATTACAGAAAAGTTAATGCATTAACCAAAGCTGATTCCTTTCCGATACCGCGCATGGAAGATTGTGTAGACCGTGTGGGGAATGCAAAATTTGTGACAAAACTCGATCTGCTAAAAGGTTATTGGCAGGTGCCGCTTACTGAGCGTGCATCTGAAATTTCCGCCTTTGCTACCCCTGATGAGTTCCTACAATATCGCGTCGTGCCTTTTGGCCTTCGAAATGCAGGAGCTACATTTCAGCGATTAATGTCTATCGTGTTATCTAATGTGTCTAAGTGTGAAGCTTATTTAGATGATGTTGTCTGCTATGCTGACACTTGGGAAGACCATCTTAAAACTATAGATGAAGTCTTCAAACATTTTTCTGATGCCAATCTTACCGTGAATCTAGCAAAGTGTGAATTTGGTTGTGCTACGGTTACCTATCTCGGTAAAGAAGTCGGTAGTGGTCAGGTTCGTCCTCTGAATTCAAAGATACAGGCTATCCTTGATTTTTCAGTCCCTAAGACTAGAAGAGAGCTTCGGCGATTTCTCGGTATGACCGGTTATTATCGCTGTTTTTGTAAGAATTTTTCCGTTGTTGCTAGTCCTCTTACGGGGTTACTCTGTAAAGCTGTTTCTTTTAACTGGACTCCTGAATGTCAATCTGCTTTTGAAGCTCTGAAAACTCTGCTCTGTAGTGCCCCCGTACTTGTTGCCCCTTATTTTGAAAAACCGTTTCTGTTAGAAGTTGACGCCAGTGGTACCGGTGTCGGTGCTGTGTTATTGCAGACCGGAGAAGATGGTTTGAATCATCCGATCAGTTTCTTTTCGAAAAAGTTCCTCAAACATCAAATAAGCTACAGTACTATCGAAAAAGAAGCTCTTGCATTAATCCTCGCCTTGCAGTACTTTGAAGTGTATATTGGTTCGACTGTACAGCCTGTTACTATTTTCACTGATCATAACCCTCTTACTTTTCTTCAACAAATGTCTAATGCCAACCATCGTTTAATGCGATGGTCTCTGATCTGTCAAGGTTTCAACTTGAAAATATGTCACAAGAAAGGTATTGAAAATGTAATTGCCGACTCTCTGTCTCGTGTCAACCAATAAAACATTGTATGTTTTATTTTATGTGTGGGGGTGTTATGATCTTGAGATATACTATGTATCTGAATTGTTTTAGTATTTGAGCTCTCTGCTCAGGTGTGTAGACATGTTTGTGTTCTAGGTGGGCGTGGTCTCTGTTAACCAGCTGGAGATGGTGATTGGTCCCACTATGCACCTTCCCCAGAGATAAGGACCACCTCAAACACATGTCTAGGGCCTTCGAGCCTCGCTGACTTCGTACCGTTGTGCCAGAGAGAGATATTTTGAGTAGACCTATAGTAAATCTGTTGAATTCTGATTACCTATTGTTCTGTGGATTGTTGTGCCAGAGAGAGATATTTTGAGTAGACTTATAGTAAATCTGTTGAGTGTTAGTTATTCTGAGATCAAATATTACATTTCCCGTTTATCTGAACATTGCCTGTTTGACTATGACTTGGATTCTGATTCTGCTTTGTGTACGCCCTGGAACTTTGTACTTTATTACGCGTTTGCCGAATTAAGGGATGTAGGGGGCTAGACGCCTTTTTATTTTGTGTATAGCCTATTTTTCACTTTGTTTATGGTTGAGGGAGGTAGGGAAGTTGGTTTGTAGTTTGTTTTCTTTATTTTTCTTTGAGGTTATTTAGTTATCAAAAATAAGTTCGTTTTGTTTATTGTTTTGGCTTTGTCTGCCCCTGAAGATATTCCCTTATAAAAAAATAAAATAAAACTCGTTTTCTCGGCAGCTCTCTGGTGTTTTTCTATTTCTGTTACGTCTGTTAAGTCTAACCCCTAGAGGTCGTAACACAGGTAGTGACACAAACCTAAATACATGAATGTTAATAATTTTATTTTAAGAAATTGTTTGTGTATGTGTGTGTGTGTGTGTGTGTGTGCATGTACCGTTTTCTTTTCTGCGTTTCACTTCTGCTCTAGCTTGCTTCCTTTAAATAAAGCTAAATATCGTTGGCTCTGTGATAAATTGCATATTATGTTTCTAGATTATATGCTGATGGCCGTGCAGCAGAGGAGCGCAGAGTCTCCTGTCGGACAACATCTCTAAGTCGCTATGTACCATGTGACTAGTAAGTAAAACCTCAAACATACAGGACACTACTGTTCAAAAGTTTATTGTTCAATGATTTTTTAAAATGTTTTTTGAATGTGTTTTTTAAGTAAGTCTTCTGCTCACCACTACTGTATTTATTTGATTAAAAATACAGTAAGAACAGAAATATTGTAAAATATTATCATTTAAAATACCACTTTTTTATGTGAATATGTTTTAAAATGTAATTTGTTTGCTGTGATCAAAGCTGAATTGTCAGCATCTTTACTCCAGTCTTCAGTGTCACATGATCCTTCAGAAATCATTCCAAGATGCTGATTTGCTGCTCAAGAAACATTTCTGATTACTACCTTTGTTGAAAACAGTTTTTGCTGCTTAACATTATTATGGAAACAATACCATTCAAACATTTGTGGTAAGAAAATAAAGAAATTAATACTTTTATTAATCAAGGGTGTATTACATTTATCAGAAGTAACAGTGAAGACATTTATAATGTTGGAAAAGATTTCTATTTACTAAATTGTTTAATACATTTAATAAATGTTGTTAATTGTACTTTCTATTCATCAAAGAATCCTGAAAAAGGTATCACCGTTTCCACATAAATGTTAAGAAGCAAAAACTGTTTTCAACTGTTTTAATAAGAAATGTTCTTGAGCAGCAAATCAGCATATTAGAATGATTTCTGAAGGATCATGTGACCCTGAAGACTGGAGTAATGATGCTGAAAATTCAGCTTTGATTACAGGAATAAATTACAATTTACAATATATTAAAATAGACAACAGTTCTTTTTAACGTGTAATTATATTTTGCAATATTACTATTTTTTTTCCCAAAAACACTGTAATGTTTCCAAAATGTTGACAGTTACTGTATAATTGTTACTAAATTGCTTAAATACCATTAATTGGATGGATTTGTGGTCCAAGATGCTGGGATAGGCTTCAGCCCCCAAGACCCTAGAGAGGATTTGGTTTGGAGAGTGAATAGATGGATGCTTGAACTTCCAAAATACTTTGACTTGCTTTGATTTTGTTTCTATTCCGACTGCTGTTCAGCTTAAAAATACCTTTCCATTATCGTTGTTTGTCATTTTGCATCATTATACCTGTGCTAAACCTATTAAAATGAATTCAATTCAATTCAAGTTTATTTGTATAGCGCTTTTTACGATACAATCGTTGCAAAGCAGCTTTACAGGAAGTTAAGTTTTTACTATATATATGCATACACATACGCACACATGCACATATATATACATACATATACACATACACACAGAAGAAACCCAATATATTTAAGTTATGACAGACTTAACTTGGTAATGTGTTGTCTGAGGGTTGGCAAAATTAAGAAACTAATGAAAGGTTGTTTTTTTGTTTTTTTTACAGGATCCTATTTACCCAGCCTCAACCATTCATCAGAAGGACTGTGAAAGCAGGAACTCTTTGAACCACCAGTGGCAGTTTCCACGGGATGAAAAAGGGCATAGTAGTGGATGATGAGGTACTGACATTAACCTGCCAAAAAAGGTTCCTCTGTGACATCACTGCGAAACCCCCTTTTTGGTTCTTTCTGTCACCTTTTTTTAAGAGTGTAGATGAGAGTGTGCAACTGACCAATAACAACTGAATATTCCAGCAAGTTGTTTATTAATATTGTGTATATATTCTTCTCATTTTTAGGTCCTGAGACCATACAGGGGGAAAAAGCAAGACAACCAAACCAAAGGTGGACTGTAACCTACTGGACTATATGAAAGACTTCATATTGACCACTACTGCCATGTATGCAGCATGAAAAGTTTTTGAAAAGAGGGGCATTTCCTTCACCAAGTAAAAGTGTGGAGGATTCATCTGGCCTTCATCGGCCCCCATGAGGTGACTCGATGTAGAATAAATCAGCTTGCTTTAGGCTTGAAATGACTGAAATCTTCTCATGAGTTGATATCATTTTAAACATTCTTTAAAATACTTCTAATTTCTTGTGAATGTATTTTGTTGTATGTGTAAAACTGTTCCACTGAAAGAACCTTTTTTACCTTCATTGATATTGTAATCAAGGTTGTTAATGCTATGGACTGCACACATCTGCTTGTGTTGGGCTTGTGTTTACAGGTTGTATAAAACTAGGCCTGGCTGCAACAACTAATCGATAATTAAAATAATCATCAACGAATTTGAATAGTGCATCAAAACAAACAGACCGCTCATAATTCTGACTAAAATACACATTTTGCTCAAATATTTTTTTTGTTAGAAATTAAGTGTAGGTTTAAAACCCTACATGTAACACAAGTAATCATATTTATGAGAGCAGTAACAGTAAAGGCACTATTGTTGGAACTGTCCATTAATATAATATAATATAATTGCTCTGTTCAGACGAATGATTGTGTTTGTTCCTCGTACCTCTTACAAGTTAACATTGTGTTTTTTTGTTTAAATTGTTTTCAATTCTGTTTCAAAATTACAAGCAATCTGTTGTTTTTAGGTTTAGAATGTAATGTTTGTATTTTAACACTTTAATGCTTATAATGAACAGCAGAGCCTACATAGAAACATTCATTATATTTGTTTTCATAGGCAGGATGTGAAATGACATTCTTTAAAATAATGGATTAAAATTATTTTAATTAAAAAATTATGTATATATTTTATTTATTTATTTATTTGTCATCCAATTACTAGTATTAATTAAAAAAAAATGTACAAATAAATTGGTTATCCAAAAAAATTGTTAGTTGCATGCAGCCCTACAAAAGATTGTTAAAGAGGTCGGCGGTATAATGTTGTGTGTGAACACGAAGTCATGTTTATTTGTACAACATGTAATAAATTTCTATAGAGATAATGCATTATTACAGTGAAACAATTTGCTATTTTTATTTTGTAAATTAGCAGAAAACCATCTCTACCACTGCAGTGCTTTATCACTATTTTTTAAATAAAGTTATAGTTCATAGTTCTGAATCATTTTGACATGTGACAATATTTTGTTTCAGATGATGTAACTGCTATAATAAAGCCTGTATCATAGAATAGTAACTTGTCATTCTGTTTTTATTTTGTAGATGTTTGTTGAATAACTAGGCTTAAATGTAATTTGAGGTACTTTAGTAAAACCATGGTTAAACTATGGTATTACAACCATAGTTAATTTGTGGTACTTGAACCATGGTTTTTAAAACCATGGTTCGCACCAAAAAATCATGGTTACTACAGTCATGGTTTACTACAGTTGTACTATATATTACTACAATATAACTGTAGTAAAACCATGGTATCAGAACCATGGTTTTTTAAAACCATAGTATGCACCAAAAAACCACGGGTACTACAGTCATAGTTTATTACAGTTTTACTATAGTATTACTACAATATAACTGTAGTAAAACCATGGTATCAGAACCATGGTTTTTTAAAACCATAGTATGCACCAAAAAACCACGGGTACTACAGTCATGGTTAACTACAGTTTTACTATAGTAAAACCATGGTTAATTTTCGTAAGGGATTTTACTGTCATGATGAGTGAATATTGTAGAAAAATTCCACACTAAATAGTGACTAAACACGACTAGTTAATACATGTTAACCAGGAGTCACTCTCATTTATAATCGCGACATCGTCTGATAAAATCAACATTTATCTAACGTTACACTAAAGAGTGGCTGTGCGGTGGTTTTGGCTATATTACTTTTTTGTTTCATGCAGCGCACTGCCTGCGTCTGAGTAAACAAAAAAAAAAAGTGCATAATATTAACAGACGAACTATGCTCATATTTATAATTCCAAACAGTCGCGGTACAGCCAAATGAATGCGGTGCTTCTCTGCCACTCGCTGCACAGAACAGACGCAGAGAGACGCGACGCTGCGCTGGGAGTCAGATCTCGCGCTCGCGGGGCAGCACTGGCGACATCTTCCAACTGAACCATAGCTAAGGTTTATCCAAAACATTCGCTAGGTTTGTCAGTTAGTATATTCTATGGAAAAAAGCTGCTAAAAGGGTCTGAAAGTTGCTAAATATAGTGCTAAAGTCGCGCTTGTGAGTGTGAGACTCGGGAGCTGATGGCAGCGGGCGGTGGATATTGTGGATGAGTTCTGTGTCATCACGTTCTCCTAGTTCTACAGCTTCAGAACTGCTGTGTCCTCGCCACAATGCAATAGTGAAGAGAGACCCCTCTCAAACAGTGTGTCGCGTTCCGAACGTTATTTAAATAACACCGGTATTGCGGTATTTTAAAAAATCATATCATAAGAAAAATAAACACCGGTATTCGGTATGAACCGGTATACTGCCCAGCACTAAGTTTAATACATAGATTTGAAACTACTATAAGAGTTAATGGCCTTAATCGTGGTCTGCTTTGTGTTGGTTGTGCAGTTTTGACATTGCTTTGTTCATTCCTTTCAAACCAGTTATTTAAAAAAGCATACTGAGAGGTCTTCAAAGGAATGTCCATTCAACTAAAAACAAGTCCAGTACTTTCTATAACTTTTTATTAAAATATCATTATTTTTTAATGCAGAATTGTATACAAATTAATCAAGATGAGGTGCAAAGTGAAATTCTTAATGCATGCTCAACTCATTCATTTCAGTAAATCATATGACTCTTTGTTCTCCTTAATAGTAAAACACTCCATAGCCATGATGAAGGCTTTTCCAGAGATGTTCCCCTCACCTGTAGCCCCACCAAAAAAGATGGGATAAGCAAGTGAAGCAATGCTGCACATCCTTGAGGTAAGACATGCATTAACTTTATTCTTCTACAAGACCAACAGAAATGGAGGAGTAGTTATGCAATGTTCATTCATTTTTGTGTTTCTAGCCAACAGAAAACCCAGATTCCTTGCTCAAGGGGAGACCACTCTCCTGTCCCGTTCTGATTTTGTCTGAGAACAACTGCATGCTGGACATTGGTACTACACCTGTTACAACTTTTCCAAAAGAAGACCTCCATGAAGGTGTGCTCTACCTTTTGGCATACTATTATGCATTTCATCTTGTGTACCCAAAGTGTGTTGCAACTCTCCTGTCTGTGCTTCAGACAGAAGTGATTTCAGATGCAATCCATGGCCGTGATGCAACTTCGTCCTACAAGAAAGCCATTTCAGAGTGGAAGAGGTTCATTGGGGAGTAGTGTTAAAGTTCTAAATCAGACTTAGTTCTTGATGAGTAATGGTTCACAGCTCTTGTTTTAATCAGGTTCTTATGGACAGCAGTTGCTGTAATTCTAAACCAGAACAAAAATGCTGCTTTCCTTTCTTTCTTTTTTTTTTCTTCTTTTCTTTTTATATGTAGTACTGTCTCAGTGATGTATACATCAACTAGACTTTGTTTCTATAGGCCACCTAATTGCTGTAATGTGATGCACTGGATTGCAGTTTTGGACAGTCATTTGTGTTACTCTTGCATTTGGAGTTAATAAAGTGGTGTTAAGAGCATATTTGTTGTACCTGATTTATTGCTTTTGTCTCTTTTTTTTTTTTTTTTCTCTTAGAATAAGCTTGTCACTCTTAGAATGTTTATATATATTCTCATATCAATACGTCCTTACCAAGAGTATGTTAAGACCAACCAAAAATAAAAAGATAAAAATGCTAGATTTTACTATTTTTGCATGGTTTTTAAGACATATGTACTGCTTGAATCTAGTTAAACTATCTAAATTTACTAAGATTTTTTCTTGTTTTAAGATGGTAAGAACCTTCATTTTCACAAGATTTTTTTGTCTTGTTTCAAGACATCTTACCAAGTAAATTGTTCTCACCCCATTGTCAGATAATTTTGCTTGATTTGAGTTTTTTTTTTCTTCTTATTTTGTGTTTTAATTTCTAATTTTTGCATGTTGATTTTTGCAGTGTGTTCGATAGCTCACGGAGTACGGAGACGTACTTGAGAGCTAAGGAGCTCTGGTTCAAATCCTGTGTAACTATGGTCTGACAAAGCAGCTCAAATCTGCGTACAAGGAAGTTCAAATAGCATGGTTGCATCAACAAATGCGTTTTTATATCAATTTTGCATTTGTCAACACTGTTGGGTAGGTTTAGGGTTGGGTTTGGTTTGGTGTAACGTTAGGGCATATTTCCAACACGATAGAGCATTAATTTTTAGTGACAGTCCCCGGATATTTGAATTCTGAACCGCCGCAATACGTACCTGAAGCAACATAATAAAAACACAGCAATACAGGGCTCTCAAGTTATAGCGAAAGTTTGGAGTGAGATTAGGGGAGGGGCCACACAAAAGGGAGGAGTCACTCAAAGGGGAGGGGCAAGTCAAAGGGGAGGAGCAACTCAAATATTTGCAGCACCCAATTTTTGCTAGCAGTTCAATTTTACCTATTGTTCATAATTGACCAGCACAAATAGAAGTTATAACATTTGGTAAATCTGATGAAAGACAAATTCATTCTAATAAAATAAAAAGATTTATGTATTTAAAAATAGAAATGTATCAAAAATAAAAATAAATTTTGCCTCAAACGAGCCAACTGAACAGCAGTACTCAATGTACATACTGTACACACATACATTACAGTACTTACCCTTAGCATGTATGTCAAACTGTGTGTGTGTGTGTGTGTGTGTGTGTGAGAGAGAGAGAGAGAGAGAGAGAACACATTTCAGCTTATGTTTATTTTTTTCTGTTGTAAATGTTTATTGCACATTTTGATGCCTGATGACAGGGGTAGAGGACTCCCACATAAAGCACTGTCATGATAATAGCGTTCCATCCAGAGCCAAACTGCTTCTAGTTTTGGTTTTGTTCAAACCCACCATGGAAAACACACCGCATCTGAATTTGGGGAAGCCTCAGTGCTTTATATGGGAGCCCCCTAACCCTGTCATCAAGATGTGCAACAAACACAACAGAAAAAAATAAAATCATAAGCTGAAATGTGTTCTCTCTCTCTCTTTCTCACACACACACACACACACACAGACAGACAGACAGACAGACAGAGAGAGCTTGACATACATGTTCAGGACAAGTTCTGTAATCCTACTGTGTGTACAGTATGTACACTGAGCACTGCTGTTCAGTTGGCATGTTTGGGGCCAAATTTCTTTGTATTTATGATCCTTTTTTAAATATGTAAAACAATTTATTTTATTTGGATGAATTTGTCTGTCTTTTATCAGATTCACCAACTGTTATAACATCTCTAGTACTTTCCTTTCAGGAAGCCAAAGCTAAGTTAAAGCTTCTGGTTGCAAAGCAGTTGGAGTTGTTTTTTTTTTGACTGTATCAATAATACTTAAGCGCGAATTTGGCTATATTCCCCAACATCAGCTCTCACTATCTTTTCACAGGCAAGTGATTTCGTAGAGGAATCTTAAAATCGAAAAAATAAATGAAGGGGTTACCTGCATTCATCAGATCTTTCTCTTCCAATTTACACTCCATGTGCGCGCGCATCCATGTTGCTTGAGACTTGAGAGCCCTGGCAATATGTACCTATCAACGTAATAAAAACGTGCCAGGGTTTACGTATTGAACCCGTGTTTTAGCGCCGCTCAGTGGACATTTCTCAATGAAACTGCGGCAAAACGTGCAGTAAGGTACGTAATAACACTCTCGCTAAAAAGTGCACCCGGGACTCAATTAAACAGAATTTAATTCCCCTGTCAAGCAGCTCTAAAAAGAAACGGTGTATTTATTCTAAGGACATACAGACCAATTTGTTGGTAGAGGCTATTTAGATTAACTCCGCCCACCAATGCCTGGCTGCGATAAACAGCACTGCAAAAGACACATATTTTTTTCTGTAGTATCAGTGGCGCAGTGAGTAAACGATGTGTGCTTTTAACGTAATCGACCATGTTCGTTTCCGGCTTTTGTCAAACTCGTGCTTCTCCTTTTCCCATCACATACCAGATCAGAAAGGCATTTATTTTCAATAAAAAATAAGTAAATATTTGAAAAGTGGAAATAAAATGCCTCATTAATAATACAGTGTTATGTATGCTTAGCTGTAGGTAGGCTTTTGTCCCAATAAAGTGGCATTCATCTAATAAAATGTATATATATGACATTTACACTCAATATGTTATTGCATACTGTTTTATAATGTACTACAGTATTGAAGTATAAATATCTGCCACCTAACTGCTATTTACACTACTACTAGTTGCTAAAGAAAACATTGCTATGTTAGTGTAAATAGAATTCATACTTTTTGTAAAAAATAATGGTTAGCACATTTGTTTGTAAGGTAACAACCTTGACAGTTGTGCTGAATTAATATTCAGTGTTTGTCATGAGATAACACTTAAGCATACTACTCTGAAACATTTGTTGCTTATTGTATGTTTTGACAGTGGCCTTCAGCTCATCTGCATTTTTTGGTCTCTTGTTTCTCATTTTTCTCTTAACAATACCCCATAGATTCTCTATGGGGTTCAGGTCTGGTGAGTTTGCTGGCCAGTCAAGCACACCAACACCACGGTCATTTAACCAACTTTTGGTGCTTTTGGCAGTGTGGGCAGGTGCCAAATCCTGCTGGAAAATGAAATCAGCATCTTTAAAAAGCTGGTCAGCAGAAGGAAGCATGAAGTGCTCCAAAAATGTCTTGGTAAACGGGTGCAGTGACTTTGGTTTTCAAAAAACACAGTGGACCAACACCAGCAGATGACATTGCACCCCAAATCATCACAGACTGTGGAAACTTAACACTGGACTTCAAGCAACTTGGGCTATGAGCTTCTTCACCCTTCCTCCAGACTCTAGGACCTTGTTTTCCAAATTAAATACAAAACTTGCTCTCATCTGAAAAGAGGACTTTGGACCACTGGGCAACAGTCCAGTTATTCTTCTCCTTAGCTCAGGTAAGACGCCTCTGACGTTGTCTGTGGTTCAGGAGAGGATAACTGTAGCCAAATTCCTTGACACGTCTGTGTGTGGTGGCTCTTGATGCCTTGACCCCAGCCTCAGTCTATTCCTTGTGAAGTTCACCCAAATTCTTGAATCGATTTTCCTTGACAATCCTCATAAGGCTGCGGTTCTCTCGGTTGGTTGTGCATCTTTTTCTTCCACACTTTTTCCTTCCACTCAACTTTCTGTTAACATGCTTGGATACAGCACTCTGTGAACAGCCAGCTTCTTTGGCAATGAATGTTTGTGGCTTACCATCCTTGTGAAGGGTGTCAATGATTGTCTTCTGGACAACTGTCAGATCAGCAGTCTTCCCCATGATTGTGTAGCCTAATGAACCAAACCGAGAGACCATTTTGAAGGTTCAGAAAATCTTTGCAGGTGTTTTGAGTTGATTAGCTGATTGGTATGTCACCATATTCTGATTTGATGAGATAGTGAATTGGTGGGTTGTTGTTAAATGTGAGCCAAAATCACCACGATTAAAAGAACCAAAGTCTTATACTTCAGTCTGTGTGCATTGAATTTATTTAATACACGAGATTCACAATTTGAGTTGAATTACTGAAATAAATTAACTTTTCCACGACATTCTAGTTTATTGAGATGCACCTGTATATTTATTATACATATGTTATTGATTTAACATATCTTACATCTATCCAAACTCCCTTGCATAATTTGTATATAGCACATTTGTACATATAATATATTGTCTATTAGGCTGTCAAAAAAAAAAAAAAAAAGAATTTCGAATATTCGTTGAAATTAAAATAAAAATCCATATTCGAATGCAAAACCACTGCATTAAAATTTTAAATGCGTGTCAGGTAGCCTTATATGTAGCATGCAAGATGCTATGAGGATGTAGGTGTCTTGCATTTTAATGCTTTTTTTTTAGCCTATCCAGTTGAACCCACTGGATGCGGCGCTGCTCGTTCCAAATATAGCGGAAAAAGAGAACATCAATGCGGAGAAGATGCATAGTAAAACCTCCAGTGTTAAATCAACACTCCCAGTGTATATATAATCCACACTCAGAGTGTTAAAAAAGTAACACTGAAGCAGTGTTAAAGTTAATGAGATAATTAGTTTAGTAATTGAGTGATGATTGAGCATTAATGAAGAACACCTGATGAATCACAATCACTGAAAGAAAGAGAAAAAAAAGAGACAAGACGAGCAGAAATACAAGAACTACAACTGACTTCAGTCACAGCCTTAGATAAAATCAACACAAGAAAGAAGACATTAAATCTCTCAAAATCTCAGCAGAGGATTATTAAACAACTCCACAAACATCATCACCAGCTTCACACCAGACTGACTTTAGATGTTGATGTTTTAGTTTTGTTTGAATTACCATTATCGAGGTCAGTGTTTGCTTTAGTTGGGCTCTTGCTATAACTGCATGTTAGTTTAGACATGTTAGTTATGGTGAAAAGAAAAACAAAAAACAAGAGAAAATGTGATTAGAGTCGGTTATGTTTATATGTTAATAAAGATGTAATCAGCGTATAGTGGCTTGAGAAACTGAATTAATTTGGAGTATAGTCAGTGGTAGATTTATTAGTTAATTTTGTTATTGAGATTATATACATAAAGACCTGAAAATTTAATCTGAAAGACTTTTGAAACTTATTCTGCACTGAAAGTGTACTTTTCTTCATTAAACAGACTTCAAGAATCAGCATATGAATATCAACATAAAGCTCCATTTTGCAGTGCATTCTGGGAGCACCAATCAAAACTAATCCATGGCTCCCAGCATGCAATGCGACATGAATAAATTATGCAGTTGTCTTAGTATTTTCTTTTATTCTTACCATTTCCTTTTGTTTTGCTATTTTGTTGTGACTTTTAGTAGCTTGTTTTGTAATGTTCACAGAGGATCTGTTTATCTGAATATGTTGATTGTCACCATTGTTGAGATTCATACGCTGAGTCTTGATGTCTGTATGATAATGCAGTTTTAACTTTTAATGCCTATTTACTTTTAAAAGTTTTTCAGATTAATCTTAAAACTGATGGATCAAGCTTTATATTTTATGTGAACAAAATAAATCTTAATCACTCAGTGACAATGCTCTGCATGAAACCAGTTATGTACATCACTAAATGCTGGTGATTTTTTTGTAGAAGTCAAACCATCAACACACTAATGCCATAACTAACATTTCTAAACAAACACGCTGTTATGGCAGCCAAAGGAACTGTAATGTTTTAAGTCAAGGGTCAAGAGCCCAACTAAAGCAAACACTGACCTCGATAATGGTAATTCAAACAAAACTAAAACATCAACATCTAAAGTCAGTCTGGTTAGTAACGTGTGAAGCAGGTGATACTGTTTGTGGAGTTGTTTAATCATCCTCTGCTGAGATCGTGAGAGATTTAATGTCTTCTTTCTTGTGTTGATTTTTCACAGGCTGTGGCTGAAGTCAGTTGTAGTTCTTGTTTTTCTGCTCGTCTCGTCTCTTTTTTTCTGTTCTTCTTTCTCTTTTTTTCAATGGTTCAGTTTGTTAACAGCAGGTGTTCTTCATTAATGCTCAATCATCACTCAATTACTAAACTAATTATCCCATTAACTTTAACACTGCTTCAGTGTTACTTTTTTAACACTCTGAGTGTGGATTATATATACACTGGGAGTGTTGATTTAACACTGGAGGTTTTACTGTGTGTTGTTTACGTCAAAACTGAAACCAAGCCGTTCACACAGAACGCATATTATCACATTTTCTAGAGGGACATCTATCACCGTTGCACTCGCGTCTTGCACAAGAGAGCGGCAAGTTTAGAAAGCCATGTAAAATTAATGTAAGTTCAACTTTTAAAAAACATGTCTCGAGACTTTATGGCAGTTTGTTCTGCATCCCACTGCATCTCATGTTTTTAAATGGAAAAAAGTAGGCTACTCTTTGTGATTGGTTTTCGGTATTAAACTATACATCTTACCTATATAACTATATCATAACATGATGCTTGGTGTTTCTAATTTTTTAAGCAACGTAATTAATTATATATGGTTTATAAACATTATTTTAAACATTATGCACTTTTTTTCAAAGATAATCTTGTTTTTTATTGCTTTGAAGAAATGCATTAGTATGTTAATATTTTGCTCGATGTGCCCTCTTGTGGCCTCAGGAGAGAAGCCAAAAGCTTTTTTTTCCCACTAACAGAAATTATGCCTTTTAAATTAGAATATAATTCGAAATTTGATAATATTTTAGTACAAAATTCAAATTTAGTTTTTCAGGCAATTTGATAGCCCTATTGTCTATTGATTTTTTGTCTATTATGTATTGTCTTTCACATATTTATTTTTAATCACTTGTTTATTTTGTTATCTGTGTCTTGTCACTTGCCATCCTGTCTGTGCACTGGAAACGTCTGTCACCAAGATAAATCCCTTGTGTGTGTAAGCACACTTGGCAATAAAGCTCTTTCTGATTCTGACTGGTTTACTTTCACAGCACATTCAGATCAACTCTGAATATCACAAAACAAGCTACTAAAAAGTAGTGATGGTGAAATGAAGTTCCATGAAGCATTAAGCTTGGTTCACAAAGGGTTAATTTCTGGAGCCTTCATTTGCTCACAATACCACCTGGTGGCCAAAGAGTGTAAAACAAGCAGATATATAACAGGCAGAGGTGGATAGTCCAGGGGTCAGAAAGTAAAAGTCCTGCCATATTTTTGTTCCACCCATGAACTCAGCAGCTGATTTCACCAGAGGAGGAACCAAGTCATTCCTTTCAAGTTACAAACAAGTCTAGAGTTAAATCCCAAGTCCTCAAAGAGTTAAAGTTAATGAGCTAATTAAGTGACTAATTAAATGATGATTGTGCATTATTGATGAACACCTGCTGTTATTGAGAATCACAGAGGATCAGATGCTGATGTTTTATTGGTTAAAAATGATGCCACCACATGCTGTAAACAAGCTCTAAGGGTTTAAGTAAACAAAACAAACAAAAGAACTGTTGAGTTAATTAACAATACACAGGTGGATATACTGATATTATAAGATAACTCAGGAAAACTAGGTCACAGGGAGCAGAACTAAAACCAATGAGAACACGGAACAGGCTAAAAATGTTACAGTTCACCCCCTCCCGTGAAGGCGTGACCTCCAACTGAGGAGGGAGGATGGGGTCTCAGGAGAAGGGCACAGAGCAAAAGATAAAGAGTCGAGGGCAGAAGATACAGTCCATGGGGGAGTGGATGGTGGAAGGAGCCAGTGAGGAGACAGGAACAGGAGAAGCCGGTTGGTAATCCAGACAAGTGTAGGTCTCTGCAGCAAAGTAATGAGAGTTACCAGATCAGGGCGTTTTTAGACCATGTTACCTGATTGGCTGATGTCATAGTGACGGTAGGTTTAGGGGTGGGGTTAGGTAAGGGGGATCATTTTGATTGCATGGTTTAGAAACACTCGGCAGTTTGAAAACACCCAAAAAAATCAGAAATGCCCACTTTTGCACTACAGAGACCTCAATCCAGAGGCCAGCCAGGATGAAGCCCCAGGATGGAGTCGAGGGTGGGAGGAGCCAGGGTGAAGATGACTTGATGGCAGACGACACCCTGGGGACGACCAACAGAGATGAAGCCACAGATGGAGAGCCAGGTGAAAAACAAGTACACTTCCATAATGTACTTAAAGTGCTCTATTTTTGCGCATTAATTTTGTACTTAATATACTAAAAATTATCCTTTTAGTACTTCTTAAGGTCAACTTAAGATCATCTAAGTGTACTCAACTGTGCTATTTTGAGACACCATGAATATGAACTAAAATGCACTTTTAACATACTTTGTATTTAACAAATGTATTTAGCTACCACTTGTAGTACACTTGAGTGTACTAGTGTATGAAAGATGGGTTCAAGTGTACTACAAGTGGTAGCTAAATATATATTTTTAAATACAAAGATAGTATGTTAAAAGTTCATATTCATATTGACATGAATACAACATGCTTTTTTGATGGTCACCATTGTTGTGATTCTCACACTGATTCTTGATGTCTGTGTGTCTAAATGAAAGTTTTTTTGTTTTTTTTTAAGTTTTTAAAATAGCAGTCTGATTAAAATGATAATACCAGATCTTATGTTGTTCACAGTGTTAATGTAACCAACAAATAAAACTTAACTCAGTTATTCAGATCACAACATGATGATTATGTCAAAACACAATCATCACCACCTGATGATTTTTGCTCTTTGCTTCTGTAGCTGTTATAATTCAGTTATAGCAGCCAAACAATATGTTATATTAAAAAGTCAAGGGTCAAGAGCCCAACTAAAGTAAACACTGACCACTATAATGGTTACTTAAAAATTGTGGTTTTCTTCTTTGGTGATTCTGCTTGTTAACATCAGGTGTCTTCAATAATGGTCAATCATCACTCAATGAATCTCTTAATTATCTCATTAACTTTAACACCACTTCAGTGTTACTTTTAACACTCTGTAGTGTGGATACATATAGACACTTGGCAGTGTTAATTTAACACTGGGGATTTTGCTGTGTAACAACACTGTAGCATACTCTTGAAACATTATTTGTTGCTTATTGTATACTGTTTTACACGCTATTCTTAAAATAGTTTAAAACAAAATGTAGGCAGTATGCACTGTACAGAGCAATAAGCTAGTGTGCCATTCCGAACACAGCCATAGACTTGTAAATAAAAATATTATGGAAATCAATGGCTTTTGGTTATCAATGTTCTTCATAATATTTTATTTTGTGTTCAACAGAAGAGAGAAAGATTTTCCTCATCTACTATCCTCATCCATTGATCTACTATCTAACATCCAAATGTTCCTCTTGCACATTAACTTAAAGAGCTGGTATTTCCAGGGTCAGCCAAACAAATGTCATTTGATATGGATGGAAATGGTAACAGACAGCATTGTCTGTCAACATGTGACCCTCATGAGAAACAGACAAGTCAACAACACTAGAGAGATACTGCTATGAGTTTGGACACATCTTGTTTTCTCAACTCACTCGCTACAGAGGAAACTTTAGAGTCCTTTAAAGACGCAGTTGTGTGACGTGATAGTATGTCCCAAAGCTTGCCTGCTCTTCTACTACACACTAAAAGTGTGTACTTTTTCTTCACCAAAAGAGTACATACTTTTTTTTTTTTGTTATCAACATTTTTTATTTTTCATACATAACATCCAAAAATAAATTAATTAATTAATTAAAAAAAATAAATAAATAATAAAAAAAAAAAAACAACAACAGACACATACTCAATATCTCAAAGTCCAGTCAAAGGGAGGGAGAGAGGGAAGGACAAGAAAAACACAAAAGTCACTCCTTTATACAGTCACGTATATCAAAGAGAAAGCACTGCCAAGCATCAATGGTAGAAGGCTTGGCCCCATTGATTCGTGCTGTTGTATATTCACAAGTCACTATTTGCAGGAGGCTACGGATCCAATATGTTTTTCCACACATGTGCGGTGTAAACCAGTTTTGTATTATTGTCTTCTTCGCAGCTGTAAAACCAGCAAACAACATTCTCTTTTGCATTGAACTTATACAGAGACCAGAATCATCATTAAGAAGACACAAACTTGGATTAACAGACCAATCCATTTGCAGTAAGGATGATAGAACCAGGTTTACATGTGTCCATAGACTGATGACGACAGGACATTCCCAAAACATATGCAGAAAAGTACCTGACGATGTAGCATTACATATATGGCAGTTGAGATTCGGTTGTAGTTTCATTTTAAATCTTTTGTAAGGAGTTATGTATGCTCTATGAATGACTTTGAAGTGAATAAGACGATGAGCCAGATTTTTAGATGTTAAACTGAGATTAGACCACACTCTCTCCCAGTCGACAGACAAATTAAGGTCAGATAATTCCCTATTCCAAATAGTTTTAATAGAAAGAGGTTTTGTAATGCAATCAATAATCTTATTATATATTAAAGAAACAGACGGCCGACCAACAGATGGTGCAATCCAATCTTGCATAGGATGAGAGGAGATGGGGGATGCCCAAGGAACTCCATACGCTTTGAGAGCAGAACGTAATTGAAGAAAGACAAAATATGCGGATGCTGGTAGACAAAATTTGGTTCTTAATGTCTGAAATGAACATAGAAAAGCCCTGGTTATCATATATATCACCGCATGTGTTTACACCCAAAGAGGACCAAGAGGGTTGGACAAATGGACGATTTCCGCATACAAAATTTAAATTGTGCCATAAAGGTGTACTGTTACAAAATTTGAAGGTTCCTCCTATCCGACGTTCCACCGTTTTCCAGATTTTAATAAGAGTACATACTTTAAGGGTGTAGTATAAGTAGGCACATTGGGACGCAGCATCGCAGTCTCTACTAACGAGCTGATGAGTTGAATCAGGTGTGTTAGATAAGGGAGACAGTGGCTGTTTCTCAATATGCGTTCTTCAGCGATCTTGCGTCCTTGTGTTCTCGTTCTATGTCATCATGAACCGTCGAAGTTCAGTTCCAATTCTCAAGAAAGCAAGAACAGAGGACGCATGAAAGTTCCCGGATGTGTTCTTGATATCGAGAATGCATCGAGTGCAGACTTGAGAGAATCGAGTCGCTAGAAATCCCAGAAGATGCTGCGGGCAGCTGGTGTACAGAAGCCTGTGAGCTTTAAACTCGCTCTCGCAAGTACTTTACGGCTCTTGAAAGTAAACATTTACCATTTAGTTTTGCTTAATAAAGTGGTAAGACCCGGAGAAAGTCTGCAGTATTTTTATTGGCATATTAAAATTAATCTTAACATAGTCATAGTTAAACATATAACGCTGTAAAATAAAACAATATACAATTATATGAAAATAATATCTATAATAGTATGAAATGTTTTAATAAGTTATGACATTTATTTGTAATGTTATATTTATTGTTCATTGCCCACTGCTTATGCTGAGACTATGTGGTCAGTTAAGCAAGAACACAGTACATCTCAATTCTCACAAGGATGCGTTCTGTGTTCTTGCGTCCTTCCGAGTTCGTTCTTCCAAGAGAGCCTTAGACTTCCACTGGGTTAGAAGATCTCAAACGATGGAAATCTTTAGACATACGGATGTAACTTCAAAATTATTTTACTCTATTAATTGCTGATACATTCTTCTTGATAGATGTATTACCAATTTGCTTTTAACTATTCAAGGTTTATGGATTGCATAATCGATTATTTTCGTATTTTCCTCAGCAAGAGATTAAATACATTTAAAAACAACATGAGCATCTACAGACTGACAAAGTTTCTGCAGTTCTTCTGTGATGTTGACTTGTTAGATTCTGCCTCTGCTATATCTGCACTATGTTAAAAGTCATACCCTCCTCCTCAAATATAAGGTGTTGACCACATAAAAACTCCAGTGCTGGTATCATCTTCTGTAGTGCTGTCACTGCTCATGAGTGTTGGCTGAAACAGGTAAGAGCACCATTTACTTTTTTTTAAATTTTTTATCGACATATCATCAATCAAAAGTCCAAATTGTTTTCTATGTTGATTACAAGCACCTTAAAAAGTGTATTAGATTAAAATTATTTTTGCCCTCCAAGTTAAAATTCCAGTATATTGTACACAATTTCCCGGTGTTAAATCAACACCGCTTGGAATTTACTGTGTAGATTGTAAAATTTGCTGGGTTTCACATGAACACAGTAAATCCAAAGTGACTTATGTTAAGACACGTTAAGCACACATGAAAGTAGTTCGAGTGAGCTCGATTTGCAGTGGCTAGAAAGAGGAAGTTAATGGTTTAACCACACAGAAACCAGTCACAACGACTCTGGCTAAACCTCAATAAACACCAGCTAACTGTTATGTTTACATGTTTGTTTTGAACTCTAGTTGAAAACATGTAAAAATAAACCACTGTACTGCACTGTTATTTTAGGTGTTTACTGTATATGGTGATGTCAGTCAGAATGGCTCCTCCTCTTCCTCTGATCTTTCTGCTCATGATTCACAGTGAGTCTCTGCAACATCTAAGAAACACGGAAGAGATTTTGCATATTGCATTTTTCCAAAATCCTTGTTTCCTATGAATTCTGTGTTTCAGGGGTTTCTGGTGCTGGTTGGGGTGTGAGTTACAGTCATTCACACATCTGTGCACTAAAGAACTCATCAGTGATAATGAACTGCACTTATACATACCCTACTGGATATAAAATCATGAAAGTGTTCTGGACCAAAGGACCTGTAATAAAGGGTATAGAGCCCCCAGATCTGTCTGATGACCCTGAATACAGTCAAAGACTTCAGTATCTGGGAGATAAACTGAGATACTGCACCATCAGACTGAGTCATGTGACACAGAAGGATTCACACACGTACTATTTCAGATTCACAACTAATAAACCTAATGGTAAATGGACTGGTTATCCAGGAGTGACTCTTACTGTCACAGGTGACTTTGATGAGGTTTCACTCTTCTTCTGTGCATTATGTTGAATAATAATCAGTGTATGACAGCAGCACTAGATATAATGTGTGTGTTGTGTTCAGATCTTCAGGTGGAGTCTCCTGAGAGAGTGACAGAGGGAGATTCAGTCCGTCTGACATGTAAAAGCAGCTGTGCTCTGACTGACGGAGCAACATTCATCTGGTACAGAAACTCACAGCCATTAACTGAGAGAAGAGACAGAAACAATCAACTCCTGCTGCAGTCAGTCAGAAGAGAGGATGCAGGCAGATATAGCTGTGATGCACAGGAACACAATCACTATCTCAAATCACCTGATGTGCAGCTCAGTGTGAGATGTATGTATTTTATTTTGTCCAAAAATAAATTATTCACTGACTCTGGTCTAGAAAAAATGATCACATGAATTCCAGATCTGAACACAGCTAAACACATTTGAGATTTATTGAAAGAGTCAGTGTGAGTGAATCATGATCAGGCGATCTGTCACAGCCATCAGCTGTTGTACCCATGACAGCCATCATGGGGCACTCTTTCCTGGTCATTGTCTGTTTGTTTTGGACTTCTATTCCCATCACCCTTTGTACAGACTATCATGTTTCATTGCTTTCATCTGTTTGTAATTTACCTAGTTAGCTCGCCTATATATACTGAGCTTCTGATTACTGAAACATTGTACTGTGTATTTGTCTTTGTCTCCTGAGTTTTTTTTGCTGGTGTTGCATTCAGGACTACCTTGCGCTTGTGCTTCCTGCTTTGCCCTGGTATTGGATCTTTGTGTAGATAACTCATTAAAACTGCACTTGGATCTTCCACGTTGTCTCAGAGCACCCCGTGATAGGTGCCCATGTACAAATTTACAGTTTCTGTATTCATGTAAAAGTCAAATGTGATGTCAAATGTATTGTTAATGTTAAATATGTCTATGTTTCTCTTTGTTAGATCCTCCCAGGAATGTCTCTGTGTCTTTCAGTCTGTCTGGCCAGTTCTGGGAGGGAGATTCAGTGACTCTGCTCTGCAGCAGTGATTCAAACCCACCTGCAGAAATCATCTGGTTTAAGGAGAATCAAAGCGCAGCTGTTGGATCTGGACAGAGTTTCAGTGCACTACAGAGTGGACGCTTCTACTGTGAGGCTCACAATCAACATGGATCTCAGAGATCAGACTCTGTTACTGTCACTGTTAAAGGTAGAGCAGCTCATTTACTCTTTCTAAAGTGAAGCAAATGAATCTGATCAGGTTCTTTACTTACTTTACTTTTCTTGTCTTTATTGTAGGACGTCTGGTGATATTGTACATATCCATTGGAGTGGTTTGTGGAGCTGCAGTTATCATCACGATGTTGCTGATTTGGTAAGACAAGTGTAGTATTCGATCGCAGACAATGCATTGTCTTCTTCACAAATACTGAGTATGAAGGACAATTTGTTGTCAGAATAATGACTGACACATGATCAGAAGTGTCAAATGTTATTGCACAGTTTAGACAAACTAAACAGATTTTCAGCTAAAAATATGATCATACTCAATGTCTTCAAGCAGGAGCAGGATGAAACAGAGAAATGACACACAGGGATCTCAGGTGAGAAAATTAGTTTGTTTATCAATAGTGTAATGATCAGGTAAATTAACTGGTAAATCAAGAATTGACAACTTGAATACAGTCATATAGTGAGTTGTTTATAGACATTTATTTATTTATTTATGTATTTATTTATTTTTAAATTTAATCTCTATGCTTTTATTCCATGTCAAAGATGAATCGTTCCAGATGTCAAGATGACAGATGTAAAGTTTGTTGTTTTGAGATGAATGAACCTGTGTATGAGAATGTAAGGGTAAGTTTTGCCGATTAAATAAGTCATTACCAGGGAATTGAAGTGTATCTTATTAATTCACTCTTTTCTTTTATTTTCTTTTCTTTCTTTCAGCTTAACAGGGAGAGGCTATAGTGTTTTGGAAACATGGCAAAACATTTTATAGCATTTATGCAACCTGGTCTCATGGCATAAACGTACCTGGGGGCACTTATTAGCGAGACCGTTTTTACATGCCTTACTGCATGTTTTGCCGCAGTTTCAAAGAGAAATGTCCACTGAGTGTCCACTGATTTGAACCAGAGCTCCTCAGCTCTCAAGTACGTCTCCGTACTCCATGAGCTACCGAACAAACCTACCGGCCGTGAAAACCCATATATGTGCGACGCTAACGTTCAAAAGCATCAGTTTTCAAATCTCCCAGCATATTAATATTGTTTTGAATAACATGATATTCTTCAAGTAACTGTGCGAAAATTCCGTTTTATTAATCGAAACTCTGTAAATTTGTATGAAAAGGAATAAAAGGTGTCAGAGTTTTACTGCCTCTAGTGTTCATTTCTTTTGGAAACTGCAGTGATATGTACTTACTGGTACGCATTTTGTGTCTCGCTAAAAAGTGCCCCCAAGTTGCGTTTATGCCATGAGACCAGGTAGCATTTATGTATCGCTTGTGTGCGGAGTCCTGAAAAGCAACATGAATTGATACAGTCGTATGTAATCCAATGTGAGTGTGTAAATGTTTTTCCTTTACACTCTGTACCATATAGTTTGTTTGCTTAATTTAGATGTTTTTCAAACTTTCAGCCTTATTCCTTATGTTTTCAAGGCAGAAAATAAAGATCTGATACCATTTGATACCTCAGTATAACAGCATAAATAGCAACACAATGAAACACTGTTAGAAGGACACATACATTACTCTAGTAACAATACTGATAACTTACAATACTGTTTACTGGTTAGTTGGTATTAATCTGGTTTGTCCCAGTGATGATACCATACTTTTTTGTGGTCTTTTCACCCACTGCTGGTGACCATGTTCCAACGCTTTTACTTTCGTTGTAAAATGAAACTGTATCTGTGATTTTTAATTGAAATGTCATCAAAGTGCCACATGTCAAAAAGCAGCACATATGATTGGTGAGTGATCAAGTCTTCTGAAATTACATGACAGCTTTGTGTGAAGAACACCTTGGTCAAATTTAGGTAATTAGGGTTATGGTTAACTGATAACGTTGTACTCTGCCATTGTCCTCAACTATCATTACCGTTTTTTTGTTTTTTTTTCTTCTTCTTTTTCAAATATGTATATATATGTATATGTGTGTGTGTGTTTATTTATTTATTTATTTTTTTAAATATCATTTCTGATATTAGCCTGCTGTTATGTGCTTTCGAGTATATTGTTTGCATTTTACCAGCAGATGTCCTCAGCGTGCAGTGTTCAGAACAGTGAATCATTTTATTTGGTTTTGAAGTTTTATCCTTTTTGGGTCTTTCATCTGTCTTTTTAAACACACAATGTTTTGCATGCTTAAGTGACACCCTTAAACCTCCTTTAACATATTCTGAGATGATGTGTAAGACAGCAAAGAGGTGTGAGGCCACAAAATATAATTTTTTTTACTGTGGTATGTATGCTTGCTTGAGACTCAAAGTAAGCTGAGAGTGTCAGAACATACACAGTCTGTGTCCTTATTTCCTCTCCCAGGTGCTTGCATAGGTTGACTGAAATATTACAATATAAAATGATCTTAACGATTGGCTCAATTGATTCTAATGTCAATAGTCTTATTATAATCAATAAATGAAACCGCTATTATATAGACCTCCCTGAGAAATGTTTCCCTCCTTGATATTGGTGCAAAGATGTGTATTTTGTACAATATTTCCAACTGTTTTTTTTTTTTTTTTAACTTAATTACAAGCACCACAATTACTAAATTGTGTCATCTGATACATAGAAACTGCTGAACAGAGATTTCTATGTTCATTTTAAAATGTGACATATTGAAAATCAAAATAAAGCTCTGTCAACACTTGCATTTTTACAACATTATAAGTGTGTTCCATCAAGTAGTCAAAAGTTACACACACATGCACGTTGCCAGATTAAGGACACCAACAGGAACGAGCGCACATGACGATGAATGAAATTAAATACACTGTGTTTTCCGCCAACTGGCAACTCAGGGTGCCGAAATACAATTGGGTAAACTGGCAGAGGGAGGGTTTCACAAACCAAAACAGAGACTGACATTCCGGCCCGGAACGCACATTTTCATATGAGAATAACTGTAGCATTGTTTTTCAGATAAAAAAGTATGTTAAATTAGCATGTTTCTTAAATATCTGCAAACATATTATGGTATTTTTATGCTTTAGTAGAGACAAAAACTTACATACAGCTATGTATTTCTGTTTCATTGTGTTCATTGATTATAACATATTGTGAGATCGCAATGAAAGATGAGTGACAGCTAGTGATTATAAACAGAGCACTCTTTGCACCATAGCAACGGATTCTCTATACAGTATATCTAATTTAAGAATCACCCTCAGTGATTTGATTCTGGAAAAACTGTATTTACGACAATATTTAGAGTAAGAGACTACAAAAAATCATATGCAACAGTGAAGTGACACAAGGCCACTGTTGGAAAAATATACTTTGAAGATCTCATATAATTAGAATCTGAAGACATTCAGAGGAAGCATCTGTAACATTCAAATACTTCATAAGCATGTTTTGAAGTTCATATTGTTCATTTTATTACCGAATTTCTATTACTTATTCGAACATTTTCAAATGCGCTACAAGTAATTATTTTCTTGGTTCCACAGAAGCATATACAAATGAGTTTGAAAATATTATAACATCATATGGACTGACGTAAAGTTTATTTCAGTTTAACTTTTATGTCTTTATTCTTGTGAGTTCTTTGTGATGTCGGCAGTTGCCCTGTTGCTACCAGCACTAGGTGAGAGTGTTATAAGTAAGACTACACGTTAAAATATAAGGTGCTGACCACATGTAGCTCAGAGTGTGAAAAACCCAGTGCTGCTTTCAGCCTGGTCATTTGTAGTGTTGGTGGAAAAGGTAAGAGCATCATTTACTCATCGTTCTTTAGATTCATTTTGATTGATTGTCATCAATTAGCTTTTTAGAAATTATGTCCCCAACATACAATTCCATTATTACTATGATTTGGGTTAGGCATTACATGATATGTTAAAATGTTTTAAAATAAATGTTTTGAAAATGTCTTTATAGAAAAATGTGCAAAGTTATCACAAAGCATTTGGAGTGTAAATTGAAAGTGTTTTAGCATAAGGTGACAAAAATGGTAAAAATGTAACAAAATGTAAAAATGTGAATGGGTCAGAATGTGTGTGTGTGTGTGTGTGAATGCAAATAATGACAAAAAATATAAATGTAAATAAATATATATATATATATATATATATAAATCCAAATGCTATTTGGTTTAAATACAGTATATGGTCTGATTTTTGGAAATAACATGTCGTTTATTAGTATATTTAACATCATTTCTCAGATCTGTGTGTAAATACAGCTTTTTGCCTTTATAAGACATAAGTTAACCAACTTTACAAGCCCCAGCATAAACAGCATTTCAAATTCTTGTCAGAGCCAATAGCCTTGTGGGCAGCACTCTAACAGATCATCATTTCTAATTTTATTTTAGCAATTCATAATTTGACAATATTTAAATAAAAATAAAATAAAATAAATATAAAATCTGTGGAAATAAACATTTCAGATCTGCCTATTTAGTTGGCTTTGGAATGTGAAGGGTTAAACTATTAGAATGCTTCTTCCTAAAGCTTTTGCCTCTCTCTCTATATATTCCCATATATAGATGTGTAGATTCCCGGCTCAACATCTGCAGCTGATCCCACTTCTATCTCTCCACCCTGTGCTCTCCTGTCTAATCTCTACTTTAGTTTAAAAAAAAAGCCAAAAAAAGTGTCATTAGAAAAATACAAAAATATAACTTTAAAAAGTTACAATTGTTTAAGATTCCAGCATAAAACTCCAGCTGGTGATGCTGTTTGTGGAGTTGTTTAATTATCCTCTGCTGAGATCTTCAGAGATTTAATGTATTTTATCTGCAGTTGATTTAATCTAAGGCTGTGGCTGCAGTCAGTTGTTGTTCTTGTTGTTCTTTATTTTTTAATTTTTTCTCTGTTCTCTTCTTTGTTTCAGTGATTTTGTTTGTTAACAAGCTTAGACAAGCTGAGAGGACTCTATAAATAATATATTAAGATTTTGTGGCTCAGAAAAGGTCCAGTGTGGTTTATTTCTTTGCTCTTGGCTGACATGTGGCATTGCTATGGTCTGCTTGTGGCCCAGATCTGGCAAACAGGAGCGGTCTGCCCAAGTCATCATTCCAGATGTGGGCCAGATCTGGGCTGACACTATGTTGCTATCTGGGTACCTATTCTGTTCTGTTCTATTCTATTCTATTCTATTCTATTCTATTCTATTCTATTCTATTCTATTCTATTCTATTCTATTAATAGCTATGTGTACTGTGTTGGACTAACCAAGACTTGTCATAGCACTTGTATACTGTTGCTCTCTCGTTGGTCTGATTGCTTCTGTTGTGCAATATAACATGTCTTCGTGTTTCGTTTGTTAAAAAACGCCTTATTTTTCATATATTTCACCTTTATTGTAAGCCGCTTTCTCCTCTGTCATTTGAACGACCGGTTGACTTCCTGATTCTCTGAAACCACTCCCTCAGAAACAGGCGATGGGCTCAGATTGGTTAGTTGGGCCGGTGTGTTGTGATTGGCTAAACTGCGTGCTGCACATTGTCCAGAAACTTCACGCCCATTACCTTCACGGGCGACAGTTGCATGTGCTCCGGTCAAATGTAAATAATGGTGTCAATATCAGTTTGAGCCAGAATCAGACCCAGAAAGCGGTGAAGAGAGTCAAGCAGAACTTCTGCAAGCACGGCTCTTACAAACGTTTCTGAATGGAAGTTTGCTGTTGTGATTACATATAAATTTTTGACGTTTGTACACGTTTGTCTTATACACACACAATAGCATCGAACTAACTGGCTACTATAACCAAACAGCGTTGGCTTGTGTTTACGTTCTTGATCAAATCGAAAAATTACGTCATAAAGTATACATGGAAAATACATTTACAAAATTAGTACATAATTACAAATTCGGGTCCAAAATGTTTGTACGCGTTTGTCAAAGACACACGAAATAGCATTTAACTAACTGGCTACTAAAGCCAGCGTTGGCATTTGTTTACGTCCTTGATAAAACTAAAACATTATGTCTGAAATTATACATGCAAATACATTTAAAATGATGAAATCTTACTTACAGGTTGTGGCCCAACAACTGCTGCCTCTGGTTTTAAAGTTGTAACCGCTCCATGTTTTAGTAATAGTTTCTGTGTGAATCCGGCATTGAACTCGTGTAGATTCTGGAAGCTGTCTTCCGTAAAATGTGCAGCACAGAGAGCTAAATTAGGATTGTAATTGTCAGGAACATAATCAAACATAAATTTTAACCACTGTTGACGAACTACAGCGTCCGTAGGAAGCCCGAACACAGAAGACCTGACAGCTGGGTGAAAATAACACCGTTTCGACGGCATGACTACAACTCTCCACTATAACTCTTCCTCTTCGACAAAGCCGCAGAACATGGCCTTGCCCCCTCTTTTGCATGTTCCGGAGGGAGGGGTTGATGGGTTTTTTACGTATGCAACCCGGGAAGTATCTCGTTGTAGTCCCACAGGAGTCGTTTTTGTAGGCATTAAACTTCCTGATTTTTAAAAGACGATATCTCCGATTACGTTGAACTTTCAGCGCCTCAACTTTGCAGATACTGTTCATGCGCCAACAGCAACATTACACACTATTTAAAATGAAAAAAGTGAAATCGCAGTAAACCACCCCTTTAATCTTTTTTTATGCTTCTTTTTGTTTTGTTTTTTGTTTTTTTTAAGTGATTGCATAAAAGTGTTTAGTCTTTTAGGGCGTGTAGGTCCAGAACTACTAGTTGATAGTGACCAGTAAATAGAGCAGGATTGTGTGAGTTCAATTATGTGTATGAGGTGCTCTTAGCATTGTAGATTGGGCTTGATTTGCACTGGGCAGAAAACGGAAGTGAAGAGTATGTGTGCTAAACTATCTTAACCACAGTGTTTCTGAGTCTGACTAGACAGACAGTGAACTTATGGTAATAATTACATGTTTACTGGGTTTTGTCTTATAAAATTACAGTAAAAAAAAGTTTAAAACAAGCTTAAAAAAATAAACCTCCTGATTCATGACAGCTGAAATGAACCACTGTTCATTTGTTGTAGGTGTTGCTATGGTGATGTCAGCCAGAATGGCTCCTCCTCTTCCTCTGATCTCTGTGCGCATGATTCACAGTGAGTGACTGCAATACTTCAGAAACACTCAGAGATTTTGCATGAGGTTTTTCCCACCAACCCTGATACAAAAGCTGCTGCTATTTTGTTCACTATTTGTTTCAGGGGTTTCTAGTGCTGGTTGAGGTGTGAGTCACAGTCCTTCACACATCTGTGCACTAAAGGATTCATCAGTGACAATGAACTGCACTTATACATACCCTACTGGACATCAGATCATGAAAGTGTGCTGGACCAAAAACCATGTAAAGGGTAAAGATACTCCAGATCTGTCTGAGGACCCTGAATACAGTCAGAGGCTTCAGTATCTGGGAGATAAACAGCAGAACTGCACCATCAGACTGAGTCATGTGACACAGAAAGATGAATACATGCAGAGGCGGACAATCCAGGGGTCAGAAAGTAAAAGTCCTGCCATATTTTTGTTCCACCCATGAACTCTGCAGCTGATTTCACCAGAGGAGGAACCAAGTCATTCCTTTCAAGTCACAAGCAAGTCTCAAGTCAAATCCCAAGTCCTCAAAGAGTTAAAGTTAATGAGATAATTAAGTGTCTAATTAAATTATGATTGTGCATTAATGATGAACACCTGCTATTATTGAGAATCACAGAGGATCAGATGTTGATGTTTTATTGGTTAAAATGATGCCACCATCATGGAGATCAGTGTTTGCTTTAGTTGGGCTCTTGACCCTTTTAGTAAATCAAAGTAATTTGCTTTTAAGCAAGTGCAATATTGTTTCACAACAAACATTTGTGCATTGCTGAATCAAGAACTTGATGTAGCAGTTTAGTTTACACTTTCTGCTTTTAAATCATTTAAATGAGCATCATGAAGGTGTCTTGCTTTGGTTTATTGAGTAATATTCAGCTATTACTGAATTTCAGGAAAAAAAAGTCCTACCAAACAAATGCTACTGTAGTGATTACATATGAGGAAGAACAGCATCAGCTCAGGCTTTTAGACATGAACACTTATCATATGATCCTCAACGGTGGTGACAATAATAATTCATACTGCAGTGCATGATGGGAGTTTTTACTATGGTCTTACCCAGCATACATTGCAGCATGAAGAATTTTGTTGGTTGTCACCACTGTTGAGATTCATATACTGGTTCATTATGTCTGCGTGCGTCTAAATAGCAGAAGAGTTTAAGTGTTTATATGCATTAAATACAGTTGATTTCAAATGAATTCATCATAACTATTAGAACAAGTTCCTTGCACGCTATTTCACAAGATTGATTTTTCAAAACCTAAACATACAACACAAAGAATAAGAAAACAAACAATCAGTACAGCTGTAAAAGCATGGTTTCTCATTGTGCAGCCCTGACCTCTTTACTTAACAGCAACACATGTAATGCTGCAAAGAGAGATCTAACACAGGAGTCAAAGGCCAAGAGCCCAACTAAAGCACACACTGATCTCCATGATGGTGGCATCATTTTAACCATTAAAACATTAATATCTGATCCTCTGTAATTCTCAATAACAGCAGGTGTTCATCATTAATGCACAATCATAATTTAATTAGACACTTAATTATCTCATTAACTTTAACTCTTTGAGGACTTTGGATTTGACTTGAGACTTGCTTGTGACTTGAAAGGAATGACTTGGTTCCTCCTCTGGTGAAATCAGCTGCAGAGTTCATGGGTGGAATAAACACATGGCAGGACTTTTACTTTCTGACCCCTGGATTGTCCGCCTCTGAATACATGTACTATTTCAGATTCATCACTGATAAACCTGATAAGAAATGGGTTTCACTTTATTTTGATGATCCCTTTTACACATTCTGTTGATTATAAGTAACATTGCACCTATTTCTACTAACTCTGATTATAGTGTTAGTGTATTAGTAGACTGGTAGGGTTAGGGTTAGAATAAGTTGACATGTACTTGAAAAGTTACATCCAGTCAATAGAGTGTCTGTTGGGAGACCATCATAATAAAGAGTTAGCAGATATGAAGCAGACAGTCTACTAATACTCTTATGAAAATTTGTTGACATGCAGTTGCAACATTACTCAGTGTCAACAGAATGTTCAAAAGGGACCATCAAAATAAAGTGTTACAAGAAATGGCTTGGTCATCCAGGAGTGAGTCTCGCTGTCACAGGTGACTTCTTCTGTGCATTATGTTTAATAATATTCAGTGTATGACAGCAGCACTAGATATAATGTGTGTGTTGTGTTCAGATCTTCAGGTGGAGTCTCCTGAGAGAGTGACAGAGGGAGATTCAGTCCGTCTGACATGTAAAAGCAGCTGTGCTCTGACTGACGGAGCAACATTCATCTGGTACAGAAACTCACAGCCATTAACTGAGAGAAGAGACAGAAACAATCAACTCCTGCTGCAGTCAGTCAGAAGAGAGGATGCAGGCAGATATAGCTGTGCTGTACATGGACACACTTACATTTCTAATGCTGTGATTTCAAGAGCAACTTGTCAGTGGAGCACAGTTCTGTGATCAGTGGTAAATTTCCAACTGAAGGCCAGAGGTCGCTCTCGCGCTGCAACTCCAAATATGCCCTGCAGAAGAAAGGTAATGCATGTTGTTCCAGGAAACAGAAGATTGAACTGCTTTCATTGATGCAACGTGACTAACACACGACTACGACAATATATGGTTTATCTCAGTTCTTCTTTTATAATTTTCATTATAATAAAGCATATTTACTTTATGTTATAAGCGACGCAAACTCGCCATGCTTTTAGATGGAGTAGCTTTTACTTCACAGAGCATGTAAATTTTCAATCTTCTGCACATTGTTTCCTGGATTCAATGTGCATTTCCTTTCTTCTGCAGGGCATATTTGGAGTTTCAACATGGGGGCACCCTCTGGCCTTCAGATGGAGATTTACTAATGATCACAGAACCGTGCTTCACTGGCAAGCTGCGCAGCTTTTGCCTAATCGTGAATGCGATTTAATTTCAATTAATCATGCAGCCGTAGTGATTGCCTATACCAAGGCAATTGTCTTTTATACCAAAAATCATTAGGATATTAAGTAAAGATCATGTTCCATGAATATATTTTGTAAATTTATTACCGTAAATGTATCAAAACTTTGATTAGTAATATGCATTGCTAAGAACTTCATTTTGACAGCTTTAAAGTCTTTTTTCTCAATATTTTAATTTTTTTGCATCCTCGGATTCCAGATTTTCAAATAGTTGTATCTCAGCCAAATATTGTCCAATCCTAACAAACCATACATCAATGGAAAGCTTATTCTGCTTTATTCAGCTTTCAGATGATGTATACATCTCAATTTCGAAAAATTTACACTTAAGACGTTTTGTCGTCCAGGGTCACATATATGTATATAAATCCAAATGCAATTTGGTCTAAATACAGTATACGGTCTGATTTTTGGAGATACAATATTGTTTAACAATATATTTAACATAATTAATCAGCTCTGTGTGTAAATACAGCTCTTTATCTTTATAAGACATAAGTTAACCAACTTAACCAGCCCCAGCATAAACAGCATTTGAAATTCTTGTCACAGCCGATATTCTTGTGGGCAGCACTCCAACAGATCATCATTTCTAATTTTAATTTAGCAGGTCATAATTTGACAATCAATGTTTAAATAAAATAAATTGATTTTGGAATGTGAAGGGTTAAATGCCCATTTTCTTTTTTTTTTTTTTAGAATGTTTCTGCCTAAAGCTTCTGCCTCTCTCTATATACAGTACATTCCCATATATACGGTGTAGATTCCTGGCTTGACATTCACTGCTGATCCCACTGCTGTGCTCTCCTGTCTGATCTCTACTCCGTCCTAGTCAATGAAAAGCCCTTCCCCAAAAAGAGCCAACAATATAACTTTAAAAAGTTTAAGCTGGTCTTCAGCAGGAAGGACAAGCATAAGTTTTTTTTTTTTTAGAGTGATTGTATACAAGTATTTAGTTTTTTAGGGTATGTAGGACTACTAGAACTACTAGTTGATAGTGACCAGTCAATAGAGCAGGATTGTGTGAGTTAAATTATGTGTATGAGGTGCTCTTAGCATTGTAGATTGGGCTTGATTTGCACTGGGCAGAAAACGGAAGTGAAGAGTATGTGTGCTAAACTATCTTAACCACAGTGTTTCTGAGTCTGACTAGACCTCAACAAACACCGTCATCTAAACAGACAATGAACTAATGGTAGTAATTACATTTACTGGGTTTTGTCTTATAAAATTACAGTAAAAACAAGTTTAAAACAAGCTTCAAAAAATAAACCTCCTGATTCATGACAGCTGAAATAAGCGACTGTTCATTTGTTGTAGGTGTTGCTATGGTGATGTCAGCCAGAATGTCTGCTCTTCCTCTGATCTTTATGCTCATGATTCACGGTGAGTGACTGCAACACTTCAGAAACACGTCTTTGATACAAAAACTGCTGTTATTTTGTTCACTATATGAATTCTGCGTTTCAGGGGTTTCTAGTACTGGTTGGGGTGTGAGTTACAGTCATTCACACATCTGTGCTCTAAAGAACTCATCAGTGATAATGAACTGCAATTATACATACCCTACTGGACGCCAGATCATGAAAGTGTTCTGGACCAAAAACCCTGTAAAGGGTAAAGATACTCCAGATCTGTCTGAGGACCCTGAATACAGTCAGAGGCTTCAGTATCTGGGAAATAAACAGCAGAACTGCACCATCAGACTGAGTCATGTGACACAGAAAGATTCACACGAGTACCATTTCAGATTCACTACTAATCTAACAGAAAGAAGATGGACTGGTTATCCAGGAGTGAATCTTACTGTCACAGGTGACTTTCATGAGGTTTCACTCTTCTTCTGTGCATTATGTTGAATAATAATCAGTGTATGACAGCAGCACTAGATATAATGTGTGTGTTGTGTTCAGATCTTCAGGTGGAGTCTCCTGAGAGAGTGACAGAGGGAGATTCAGTCCGTCTGACATGTAAAAGCAGCTGCGCTCTGACTGAAGGAGCAACATTCATCTGGTACAGAAACTCACAGCCATTAACTGAGAGAAGAGACAGAAACAATCAACTCCTGCTGCAGTCAGTCAGAAGAGAGGATGCAGGCAGATATAGCTGTGCTCTACATGGACACACTTACATCTCTCCTGCTGTTCAGCTCAGTGTCACGTGTGAGTATAGTGTTGTTTTTGGCAGCCTGTTTTAATTTTAGTTTTAGTCTAGTCTTTGTGTGAAGCTGTCATTTTAGTTTTTATTAGTTTTAGTCACGTTCAAACTCTTTTTAGTCTAGTCAAATTTCAGTCAACTAAAAGTCTGAGCATTTTAGTCTTATTTTAGTCAGAATCATCCATGACTACCCAGTCAACAATTTGATCTCACAGTGATGTCACCATGATCTCACAGGATACTCGTGATGAGGTCACAATGTGAGGTAACAGTGAGCTAAAAGTGTAACCTCACAGCGCCCTCACTGTGTGCTCATACTAATGTGAGGTCAAAGTGCACTCACTGCACAGAGACTAGGTACCCAGCATGCATTGCAGCATGAAGCTTTTGATTGTCACCATTGTTGAGATTCATACACTGATTCTTGATGTCTCTCTTTGTTTAAATGAGAGGGTAGTTAATAATGTTTGATGCTTATGCTTTTATAATTCTTTGTAAACTATTATGAGATTGCTGGATCATATGCTGCATAATCACAGAGATATTATATTTAGAAATTTTAGATTAATAAAACCTCACCGAGACAGCATATTGAGTGTAGGTGATGACCGTGTTGTTGTCATCAATAACAAACCAATATCACCTGGTTGCAGTCTCTTTTTGGGTTTCCTTGCCATAACAAATGTGCTTTACAAACACAGTTACAGCAGCCCCAAAAAATACAATGTTGTAAAGTCAAGGGTCAAGAGCCCAACTAAAGCAAATACTACTCACCGCAATGGTAACGTCAAACAAAACAATAAAACATCATCATCTAAATCTCTGTTAATTCTCAATAAGCGCTTTTGTAGATGTCTGACAGAAATAAGAACCCCGCTCATCTTTTTCAGTTCACAATGAGCTCATATATTACTCACACTGTGAGCATCACCGTATGAGAATGGTGTGATGTCACTGTGATCATCGCGTGATCTCACGTGTTGACTGGGTATTTTCGTCTAGTTTTAGTTGACGAAAACTGATGTCATTTTAGTCTAGTTTTAGACAATGAAAAATGTATGTATTTTAGTCTCTTTTTAGTAATTCTATTCTATTTAACCCAGTGAATATAGTATACAGGTGCTGGTCATATAATTAGACTATCATCAAAAAGTTGATTTCACTAATTCCATTCAAAAAGTGAAACTTGCATATTATATTCATTCATTACACACAGACTGATATATTTCAAATGTTTATTTCTTTTGATTTTGATGATTATAACTGACAACTAAGGAAAATCTCAAATTCAGTATCTCAGAAAATTAGAATATTACTTAAGACCAATACAAAGAAAGGATTTTTAGAAATCTTGGCCAACTGAAAAGTATGAAAATGAAAAGTATGAGCATGTACAGCACTCAATACTTAGTTTGGGCTCCTTTTGCCTGAATTACTGCAGCAATGCGGCGTGGCATGGAGTCGATCAGTCTGTGGCACTGCTCAGGTGTTATGAGAGCCCAGGTTGCTCTGATAGTGGCCTTCAGCTCATCTGCATTGTTGGGTCTGGCTCTGTGAACAGTCAGCCTCTTTTGCAATGACCTTTTGTGTCTTGCCCTCCTTGTGCAATGTGTCAATGGTCGTCTTTTGGACAACTGTTAAGTCAGCAGTCTTCCCATGATTGTGTAGCCTACAGAACTAGACTGAGAGACCATTTAAAGGCCTTTGCAGGTGTTTTGAGTTAATTAGCTGATTAGAGTGTGGCACCAGGTGTCTTCAATATTGAACCTTTTCACAATATTTGAATTTTCCTTCGAGAAACTTTGCATTTCCTCGCAAAACTTTTGCGTTTTCTTGCAAGACCATTTGAGTTCGGACAAACGCTTCCTGTTGACTTTGCAGCTTGCAGTGGTTAGAGCTCGTATGTTCACAATGGAGCGGTTCATAGAGTTTTATTTTGAACTTGCACTCAAAGTAATACAGTCAGTGCTTATGTCGAAGCACGGTTTTGGGACATTCTAAAACGCTTAATGTGGCTTAATGTTTTAAAACAGTGACATTGGAGGACTAAATTCGATAATAATAAATCCTGATAAAAATTATTAGGCTAACATTAATAACCTTATTAATAATATTCCTATTAATAAAGCAGAATATGAACGCAACGCCCTGCATGTTAAGCCTTTTCTTCCCCATAGAAAACGCTTAAGGTAGGCTATAATGAAAGGTTCATGCAGCTCGTATGTTCACAATGGAGCGGTTCATAGAGTTTTTATTTTGAACTTTGACTCAAGTATAAAGAAATACAGTCAGGTTAGTTCAAGGCACGGTTTTGGGACATTCTAAAACTTAATGTATTAAAACAGTGACATTATGACCAAATTCTATAATAATAATAAATACTAATAAAATTGTTAGGTTTATATTAATAACCTTATTAATAATATTACTATTAATAAAGGAGAATAGCCCAGAATATGAATGCAACGGATTTGGTATTTTTAAATCACCGCTTTCATTACAGCCTACCTTAAGCGTTTTACGAGGGAGAAAAAGCTTAGGCTACGTGCAGGCCGTTGCCTTCATATTCTGGGCTATTCTGCTTAGTAATATTATTAAGGTTATTAATATTAGCCTAATAATTTTATCAGCTTTTATTATTATCGAATTTAGTCCTCCAAGTCACCGTTTTAAAACATTAAGCCACATTAAGCGTTTTATTATGTCCCAAAACCGTGCCTTGAACTAAGCACTGACTTATTAATTTATTTGAATCCAAGTTCAAAATAAAACTCTATGAACCGCTCCATTGTGAACATATGAGCTCCACTGCAAGCTGTAAAGTAAACAGGAAGAGTTTGTCCGAACTCAAATGGTTTTGCGAGGGAACGCAAATATTTTTGCGAGAAAGCGCAAAGTTTCTCGAGAGAACGCAAAACATTTGAAAATTATTTTTTCCTCCCACCCTGAATTTTTTCCACTCACCTCGAATTTTTCCCACCACAATGTCCTGTAAAGGGCTCCGTACGTTTTTCCCATCATGCACTGGGGCATGAATAATTAAAAAGGTTAAATTTGTCACTGTTTTTTTAGTTATATTTACACTGTTTTATGGTTGCTTTTGTTGTTAGGTTTAGTAACGTACTGTTTTGTGACATCTGGAGTTGATTTTCTACTCAAAATGACCCATTCATACTCAAACACTATTCACTGATTGTTACCGTCATTGTGTATGGTGTACCAAGTATTGAGGTCTCTGTGTTCAATTGGGTAATAATCTGTTGGAGTGGACATATTATCTTAAAAAGATAACAGGTGGTCTATTTCCTTGTTTACATGTTTGTAAGTGAATCACATGTTTTAATAGCATGGTTGTTTCCCAGTAGTGATGGGAAGTTTGGATCATTTTACTGACTCGGACCTTTGAGTCTCATTCAACAAAATGAACAAATCTTTTTTTGAGTCATTTCGTTCATTTTAGCAAAATATAATTAAAATGTTACATGCTACTTCCCTAACACATCTACTACTTATGCAAACGTTGATCACACTACAAACTATAATGCTATAAGAAACAGAAAAGATTAATTCATCGTTTACCTGGGTCTTGATTAGCTCATCTCACCTCTTATCTGACAAGCATTCGGGTTTGAGTCGTTCGTTCATCACGTGACAGCCTCATACACTAACCTATGCAGTCAGAGCCGGAAAGAGAATTGATTAGTTCACCTGTTTCGAGTCATCGGGTTTGAGTCGTTCGTTCTTTTGTCACGTGACAGCTTTGGGCTGATAAATTAGTTAATTTACAACCTTCCTTACAAACAGGTGCATAGTCATTATTATTATTATTATTATTTACTCGTACAGTTATGTGATGCATTTCTGGTCTCAAATTATTGCTTTTAATCTCTGTCACAATAATAAAGATAATAAAGAGTTGGTTATGCTTTAATTTTTATTTTTTTTTTTTTGGAGTCTAATCTTCATAAAATACAATACATTGTTGTATTTATGTCTTTTGAGTTAACCCTTTAGATTAGACTATAGTGTTATACTTTTGTAACATATGACACTTTAGACATTAACACTGTGTACACACTCTTGAATTGTTTTTTTATTGTTTATTTTTGTGCCAGAAAAAGCTTTAGCAAAGAGGATAACTATTCCAAAATGAATTAAAACAATTTAAACAAAAAATACAAGAAAAATAAAATATACTAAAGCCACAGAGCCAGATCATAACCTTAATATTTTAAACTAACATTAATCATTCATATTCAAAATGTTATTTGCTTTCACTTTATGTCATTGTGTCCTTTTTGACCAATCTTCTTATACAAACATTAGACCAATATGTCAAGTCTGCTTAGGAAAAACAATTATACCAGCAAAGTCAAAATTGGAGTAAAAATGAACAAACTATATGTGCTTTGTAATTTTAGGCTTGGATTTTTTTATTATATAGTTATATTATATGTTTATTGATAGACAAAGACAGTGAAAGGACAAATCAATCAATATTTTATTTATAACAGGGTTTTATTTATTTATAAAATAACACAGATCCTCAAGAAAGAGTAACAAAAACATAGTGACAGAAATGAACAGACCATTTTTATTTCTAGGAAAATGCTTATTACACATATTTTGATAAATATGATCCAACATACAAAAAATACAGTTTTACTTTATAGTATTTCACTGATCCGGCAAGTGGTCACGTGACAAAAGAACGAACGACTCAAACCCGATGACTCGAAACAGGTGAACTAATTCCAGTACAGAACCTATAGGATGTTGCGAATGCGCGACCGAACGAATCACTCCCTGAGACGACTCGTTCTTCCCGAGTCACATTAAAGATTCGTTCAAAATGAACAAATCGTTCAAGAACGACCCATCACTATTTCCCAATACTATGTTGTTTTGACTACATTTTAGAAGCCATGATTGAGTGAGAAATACTTAAGTATTGCAGGTTTAACATAAAATAGTCAAGTAAAAATTACTAACTGGCCATGTTAATTTTGCTTATTTCCTTTGCTAATTTTACCTAACTTAGCCAAGTAGATTTTACTTAATTCAGTACTTACATTTTACTTAAAATTTATTTGTGCAAAAACTTGCCAAATAAAAATTAAGTAAATTTACTTATTGTTTTTTTCAGTGCAGGTTTAACGTTTAAATGTTGTTATATGCTTGAACTGTTTTAGTATATCTATAGATTTTATTTTAGGCAATTCATGATGATTTGAGAAGGTTAATTTGATCAAACATGGCTATGATCAGTCTGCTGGTCTGCCGCTGACCGCTTGGTCGTTACTTTAAGAAAGAAAACTTATTTAACAAACAAAAAAAATGCTCCAAACGTTTTTCTAAATTAACTTAAAAAAACAAACAAAAAACAAACGGAATATAATCACTTTGCCATTACATACAAAACTGAACTATTTGAATAGCTGAAACAGTATAATCTGATTTGGAAGAAGGAGGAAAAAAGACGGGCTAGGGACTCAGGCTGGTAATTCTGGGCGAATTCCAAACGGCTTTTTTACGCCCTTGAAGGGCACTTCACGAAGGGGACGCCATTTGTAGGGACGTTCCAAACGAAAGTGAGCAACTGATTCCCTTCACGAAGGGCCCTTCCAGAAGTCTGTCAGTGAAGGGAACATGCCATGGTCACTTCACGGAAGTGATTTCCGTTTGTGATCATGTGATCTTCACTTAGGCGATCTTGAGATTCTGTCAAGCTCTCGGACACGGGAAGTGAGATACAGGAAACAGAAATACTGCAAAATAATAATAATAATAACGCGACTAAATGAGACGAAATAACGTTATAACATTTCGTTTTGTCTCGTTTTGGTCAACGAAAATGAAGAGACATTTTAGCATAGTTTTTATTTTGTAAACCACATTTAGTCTTGTTTTTATTCGTCAACAATATTGCATTATACATTTAATTATAGTCATCGTCACATGACCAGCATTTACCTTGCGTCTCGTCTCGTTTTTGTCAGGTGATAAAGGTTCGTTGACGACAATATTCAGTCATAATTTTCGTTGACGAAAGCAACACTATGTGTGAGTACAGATTGATAATTGTTGAGTGTTTATGCAGTGCTTGAACTGAGTCAAGTTTTATGTGGGGACCCCATACACCGTTTTTGACTTCAAAATACAGTGAAATGTCTCAAAAATAGCAGAAACTAATCTGATGACTTCTAAACTTATTGGAGGGTATCACTGTCAGATCCTGCAGTGACACATAAATAATTGTTTTACAAACTGTCACACTGCGCCACCTGGTGGTGATTTCTTGAATAAATTTCACATGTGGCTTGTGTGACTGCTAGGCCTGCACCATTAATCGAATGTGACTTCATGCACAGCTTGTCAGTGGAGCACAGTTCTGTGATCAGTAGTAAATCTCCATACAAAGGCTAGAGTGCTCTCATGCTGAAAATCCAAATATGCCCCACAGAAGAAAGGAAATCCACATTGTTCCAGGAAATCCCTATAGCGGTAGCTGAATTATCAGAATATTGAACTGCTTTTATTGATTCAACATAACTAACACGTCTATGACAATATATGAATATATGGTTTATCTGAGTTTTTCTTATTATAAGTTTCGTTATAATAAAGTCTATTTACTTTAATTTTATAAGCCACTCATTTACTACACAGAGCTGTAGTTCACTGACAAGCTACGCAAAACTGATTTCATAATTATAAAATAATGAAAAATTATTGTATGTTTCAAATTTATGTAGGTAAGCAAAAGCCCGAAAAAAGCTAGAGAGAGAGAGAGAGAGAGAGAGAGAAATTACCCCTCAAAAAGTGTGTAGCCTAAGTAGTTTTATCTTCCCAACTATTATGGTGCATTCCATTTGTTCCCAGTAGGAACTTTTAACTGGATAGCCCTCCCAAGTCAGAGTTCCTACTCCAAGGGTGTTTCTCAAATGAAAGGCTGCATCCTACCGAGGCCAAGTACTCCAGAGTGCAATCAGGACGATGGGTCTACTACACCAATAAGCTCCGCTGTATTATAAACCAATGAAATTGAAGGTGGGCGGAGCGACACGTGTCACTCCACCTTAATGTGTCGCCCCGCCCCATCGTCCAGGGCAATATAATCTGTCTGCAATACCGGAGGCTGCACTTTCAGGACCGCAGTTGTAGGACCGCACTTCTAGGACCCTAGTTTTTTGTGACAGCGCCACCTACCGAGCTGGAGAACCGCAGTCCCAGGAAAGCATTTCCAGGACCCTAGTTTTGGAGGACTGAAAAAAGTGCCACTAAGGCAGTATTTCCACCCAGTTTTAACTACATTAGAATTTTAGAGTTTTTTTTAAAGTTTTATTACACCCAAATACTACTTTCTTTATTACAATTAAACCAGGTTCCTAGGAATGTTGAATAATTATTGGGTCTAAGTAGCATAATATAATAACTCAAATAAAATAAACAAGGAATCATGGTATAGTCTTTTCAGTCACTAGATCAACCACATTTTCAAGTACAGAGGGACACAAGGATGACTCTGGGGGTAGATTTAAGATTGTGTATATTTGATAAAATAATATATTACAACAGTTGAACTTGAACACACACAAAAACAAATTTGTTCATGACGTGAACCACATAGAAAGAACTTCATTGACAACGTCTTCACTGACTCCTAAGAGAGAGAAAGAGAGAGAAGTGAATGAAATAAGGAACATTTAGTTGAACATGTTCTACTCTCTAATTTTAAATTTCACATTTAAAAGATCTTAGTTACCACAGAGCGCACACACATATATGATCCAAAAATAATTAATTAATGTTCATAACTATTACTGCATACTGTTCAAAGATTTGGAAACATTTTATTTTGATGTTGTGGGAACAAAGGTTCTTGAAACATTCATGTCAATAAAGCCCATCTGAACTGAGAAAAAAAATAATAGAGAGAGATGCAAGAAATCTGAATAGAAACAACATATTATTGACATGACTTTAAATATTTAAAGCACACGTTGTGATGTATGCAGCAGCACTACCTTCCACCTGGATGCTCTCCCCTCTTTTCTCAGTTGTTTCTCTAGCACCCTATTCAATTCTTCCTCTTCACTGAAACAGTAAATGGAGAACATAATCACTGCTAGGTTAACAGAAATACTGTTAACACTTAAAAAAAAGGATACATTGGACATTGTGTAGAAACAATTCCAATACTTGACCAATTTATTTATTTATCTTTTGTCATACTATTGCCTGCCCTGAGCTGTGTCCTTGAAAACACTTCATATAGAGTACAGTACACAGTAAATGACAATCTAACACGTGGTATTTTAACAGTCAATTATTATGATGGCCTCTCTGTTATGTCTGTCTATTAAAATGTCATATGTCTCAACCAACATTATGAAACCATGTCAAAATGAAGAGACGTACTCATAACATGTATATTGGGGTAATGTTAAACAGGCTGAATGAGCACGTGACAGTTAAAACATTAAGATTATTTTAGCTTAATTAAAATGGAAAAACAATGAGTAATTAACAAGCTTTCAATTCATTTTACAGCATTAGACGCTAATATATGCTGGCTATGAATTCAAGACTATTTAGCAAATCACGATCACTTCGGCTACGTTAACTTTCCAATGAAATGCTTCACAATTGTTTTTAATGTTAAACAAATAAAAATGTATTCACATTTGATACTCACACTCTGACTGTCATCCATCTTCGCTGGTCCTCTAATTCGGTAGGTGGCGCTGTCACTAAAAACCTAGGGTCCTACAAATGCGGTCCTAGGACTGCGTTCCTGAAAATGCAGCCTCCGGTTTTGCAGGCAGATGCTACTCGTCCAGGGTGCACTCTGGAGCTACTCACCGAGGCTGCGTCCTTCCTAGTTTAGTCCTTCAGAGACATGTCAGCTATAGAGTCCTCCTCAGCATTAAACACTAGAATGAGACAGCCTAAGTGTGCATGGTATTGCTTATTAGCACTTTTAGCACTGTTTAAAGACATGATCACAGCTAGCCTAAAAACAGAATTCAGTCACATAAATGGTTCAAAATTGTTATTTCAGGAATTTTCTGTATCCTAACTGCGTGAATTGCATTTCATGTTTGTCCTCTTTAGATGCACCAAAGAGTGTCTCAGTGTCCATCAGTCCATCTGGTGAAATAGTAGAAGGAGATTCAGTGACTCTGAGCTGCAGCAGTGATTCAAACCCACCTGCAGAAATCAGCTGGTTTAAAGGAGAAACGTTTGTAGGATCTGGAAGAATCTACAGCATCTCAAAGATCAGCTCTGATCACAGTGGAGAATACAAGTGCAAGTCCAGAAATAAACATGGAGAGAAATACTCTGATGCTGTGACTTTAAACATCATGTGTGAGTTAATGATCATCTGCACATTGTTCACATCCAAATCCAACATTTTCTAATATTTATTGTGAATTTTGATTTTTATCAATTTTAGATCCTCCCAGGAACGTCTCAGTGTCCATCGTTCAGTCAGGTCAGTTCTGGGAGAGAGATTCAGTGACTCTGATCTGCAGCAGTGATTCAAACCCACCTGCAGAAATCATCTGGTTTAAGGAGAATCAAAGCTCAGCCGTTGGATCTGGACAGAGTTTCAGTGCACTACAGAGTGGACGCTTCTACTGTGAGGCTCACAATCAGCATGGATCTCAGAGAGGAATACAATTTCATTGTTATTGTCCAATAAAATAGTATGCCATAGTAGAAATGCATCAGAGTCCAATATTGTTCTAATACAACATATTATTTCTGTACTCTTTTATGTAACATATTCATTCTTTTTAAGGAGAAGCAGAATGAAAAAGATAAAAGACACACTCGAAACTCAGGTGAGAAAAAATATTTTAGTAATTAATTGTCTCAGCAATAAAAAATCTAGTAACTAAAAGACTGAAAGTCCAAATGCAGTTGTGATTTTATATGGTGCCTTTATAAGCACTAGTTATCAGTGATGGAAACTCGAGTTTGTGACTTGGACTCGAGTTGCACTTGAGTTGGAAAATGAGTTGAGTTGGACTTGCGAATTGACTTGGACTCGTAACTCGTGAGACTCGTAAAAAATGCAAGTAATTTTGATATGATATTCCATTCACATTCTCCCTTTATTACACCATATGACAGCATCATACACCACATTGTTCTGTTCTTTCCTAATCCATTCATTCCCTATCAATGTGTCCTGCATTAGCAAATGTCACAACAATTCATCTCTACCCTTACCAAAAAGTAGTATACTTTGAGTTTATTTCATTAAGTATACTTAAGTAAAGTTCAAGTATATTTTTAAGTATACTTTAAGTTGTAAGTATACAAATATCAGTGTACTAGTAGTATACTCATAAGTGTACTATTTAAATACTCCTTGGGACTAAACTGGCCCACTTTCTAGTATATAAAATTATACTTTTAAGTATACTTTAAGTATAACAGTAGTAAACTTTGAGTACATGACTAGTTTACATCAAAGTTTTTAGCTAGTACTGCAACTCTACTAAAATCAAAATTATAGGTATACTGATAGTTCACTAATTAAATACTTGTAGTAGCATTTTTAGTATACTTTGAAGTATACACTGTAAAAAAAAAAATGTGATTGCCACCCTGTAAAAAATTGTGCTGTAAAATAACGGTAATCTACTGGCAGCTGTGGTTGCCAGCATTGTACTGTTAATTTATAGCTCTCAACCGTTAATTTACAACTCTTCATTTTTACAGTATGTTACCATTATTATACCATGTGGTAACTCGTTTCATTTTGGAAACCGATTGCTTCAGAACATTCGAGTTAAAAAAAAAAAAAATTGCTTATATGGTGTTAGTACAGTGAACTTATTTAATTTGAGTCCACTAAGAAATATGTCTTACTATAAAACCACAAACACTTAAAGTGTAATAATAAAGTAACCAAACCTGACTTTTACTCAGATCTTTGTAGATTGTCATTAACTAACAATAACAAACATTTATGTACTAAAATGCTTAGTAAAGAGACTGTCACTGAATCAATAATTCCACATTTACTGCCTTTAAATAAAGCAGCAGAACATCAGTGTTCATGGCTCATCATTGACTGAAGCACAGGCTCTACTCTCCACCACAATGGTGACCCACTAAACTAAATTAAACTAACATATCTCTCTTGTACAAAAACACATTAATAGAGTTCAGTTTAATATTTACTCTCCTTATCAGTTGACTTTGCATAACTTTTTTTCTATGAACATTCACTAATATTTCAGTGAAATTAACTTTTGTTTGGTAAATCTGACTGTTATGTTTTACTGTATATTGCTGTTTTTTTTTTCCTTGAATTAACTGTAATCTACTGGCAGCTCTGACTGCCAGCATGTTACTGTTTTTCTACAGTTTGCTGCCATAAATTAATTACAGTTTATTACTGTTAATTTACATTTCATGCAGTTTTTTTTTCATCTTACATCTTTAACCCTATAAACCCCACAGCAAAATCCTCAGTTTTAAATGAACACTTACAGTGAGTCCACACTACAGAGTGTTAGAGTAACACTGAAGCAGTGACGTTAATGAGATAATTATGTGATTAATTAAGTGATGATTGTGCATTACTGATTATTATTGATTCCTTCCTCCCGCAAGTTTTTGTAGAATAAAGATTTGTTCCTAAATACAACATATCCATGGTTCCATAAAGGGACATTATGGGGACTGAAATTACGCTTATAGATATGCTTATGCATTTTCCAATAAAGTAAAACCTGTTGTGAAACACTGATAACTTAAAAGGTTTTTTAAGGTCATAATCACATCTAAGGAAAAAATGGATACCTCCTAATTTCAGAAATATTTGGCAGGGGATATGAAACCAAGAACTATTTTTATTTTTCAAAAAGGATTTTAGAAAATTTGTTTTAATCGTATCATTAATACATTCAATATCAGGGGCTTTTAGTCCTCCTTCATATTCTTTGACCAACATTCATTTTCTAATGTAGTGTGTTTGTCTTTTCCAGATCAAATTAAAGTTAGCTTGGTTTTTAGCTTTTATTGTATTTTTAGGAAAAGAGAATGAATAGGCTGGGTAAATAAATCTAGAAATACATTCCATTTTTGTAAGAAAAATTCTGCCAAAGTTCTTTGACTTACTGCTACTGAATCTCAAATCCACCATACCTTTGGAACATCCGGAAGTGAATGAACTTGACTTGGACCTTAGAAATGTGTGAACATGTCTGCTAGTTATTTATTTTGTCTCTACATTTGTCTCTGTTTCTTAAATTTCAAAGATGAATCATTCCAGACCTGATCATAACAGACGTACAGCTCATGTGGAGTCGACTGAACCTTTGTATGAGAAAGTAAGTTGTTATAGTCTGTGGATGTGAATGCTAATATAATTATTATTATAGATTATCTAATAGTTATTATACATTTGTCCATTTTTTATTAAATTTTCTCTTTTCTTTTCTTTAATGGCGAAGATGAATGATTCCAGACCTCATGATGAGAAACTCAATGTTTGTGATATTGAGATGACTGAACCTGTGTATGAGAATACAATGGTAAGTGTTCTCACTCATTTTCTTGAATATCAAATATATGTTGAAAAAGTATATGGTGCAGACCAGGGGTAGGCAACGTGGATCCTGGAGTGCTGCTGTCCTGTAGAGTTTAGCTCCAACCCTAATCAAACACACCTGAACAAGCTAATGAAGGTCTTCAGAATTACTAGAGCTACAGGCAGGTGAGGTTTTTTTTCAGGGTTGGAGCTAAACTCTGCAGGACATCGGCACTCCAGGACCGACGTTGCCTACCCCTGGTGCAGACAATATAATTCACTGTTCACGATCAAGTAATTCAATTCCATTTATAATTTTAGGCAAAATAAGACTTTTAAAGACCAGCAGAATCCCTGTCACTTCGAATACTAACACGTATCATAAAACATGACATAAATGTTTGAAATCGCACACATTTGCAATGACACTCTCTATGATTATGACCAAAGCATCCTTACAATTAAAAGCCACTAACACAAACGCACATTTCTAAGAAAACAAAGGTAAGTAAATGTTCTTTGATTTTTTTTTTTTTTTACAACCATAAATGGCCTGGTACAAAATGCAAAATTCCTTAATCAGACAACAGACAAGCATCATAACATAAGGAGAAGATGAAGAGGAAAGGGAAAAAAAAAAAAATAAATAATAATAAAATAAAATACTAGGGGTTTTCAGCAAGTTTAAGCTTTTCTATTAAATTACAGAAATTTAAGGCATTCTTTTTCTTCATTCATTTCAGCGACAAAAAAGTAATGACATAGTTCCTTGTGAAATACGTAGAAATTTGGAAGAATTTTCAGGAATCTGTTGTTATGCAATAGGAAATTCCCAAGAATAATAATAGTGTTAATTGCTAAATCATGTGGTTCATCTCTCAAAAATAAACCAAATAATACATTTTCCTTTGTTAAAACATGTAAATCTTCAAATTTAGGAAATAACCAGTAATGCATATCTTCCCAAAAAGCACAGGCAAATTACAATCATAAAAAACGATGTTCTGTAGTTTCAATTTGATCATCACAGTTGTTAACGTCAAGACCAAATCGACATCTCAAATATTCTCTAGAAGGATATACTCTATTATGTTAATATTTTGTTCTTAAAATTTTAACTTCATCCTTAGGGAAATATTGGAATTTAATCATTTATTTATTTTGAAGAAGAAAAGGGATATAGTTCATTAACAAAAACATTCAGAAATACAGTATTGGATAAATTTATGTTAGTAATTGAAACTTCATTCACCAAAAGCTGAGGAAGACAAGGTGTTACATTACTTTCAGATAAATTACAAGACATCTGAATTATAGATTGTGGGATATAGCTTTGATGATGTTATCATATTGTTTTCTGTCAAATAAATTACATTTAGAACTAAAAGTTTCAAAGACATTACTCGGTATCTAATATTTGCATGACAGACCACCAGTTTTTGTAGAATAAAGATTTGTTCCTAAATACAACATATCTATGGTTCCATAAAGGGACATTATGGGGACTGAAATTATGCTTATGGATCATTTTCCAATAAAGTAAAACCTGCTGAGAAACACTGATAACTTAAAAGGTTTTTTAAGGTCATAATCACATCTAAGGAAAAAATGGATACCTCCTAATTTCATAAATATTTGGCTGGGGATATGAAACCAAAACTATTTTCATTTTTCAAAAGGATTTTAGAAAATTTGTTTTAATTGTATCATTAATACATTCAATATCAGGGGCTTTTAGTCCTCCTTCATATTTTTTGATTCATTTTGTCTCTACATTTGTCTCTGTTTCTTAAATTTCAAAGATGAATCATTCCAGACCTGATCATAACAGACGTACAGCTCATGTGGAGTCGACTGAACCTTTGTTTGAGAAAGTAAGTTGTTATAGTCTGTGGATGTGAATGCTAATATAATTATTAAATTATTAAATTTTCTCTTTTTTTTTTCTTTAATGGCGAAGATGAATGATTCCAGACCTCATGATGAGAAACTCAATGTTTGTGATATTGAGATGACTGAACCTGTGTATGAGAATACAATGGTAAGTGTTCTCACTCATTTTCTTGAATATCAAATATATGTTGAAAAAGTATATGGTGCAGACCAGGGGTAGGCAACGTGGATCCTGGAGTGCAGCTGTCCTGTAGAGTTTAGCTCCAACCCTAATCAAACACACCTGAACAAGCTAATCAAGGTCTTCAGAATTACTAGAGCTACAGGCAGGTGAGGTTTTTTTTCAGGGTTGGAGCTAAACTCTGCAGGACATCGGCACTCCAGGACCGACGTTGCCTACCCCTGGTGCAGACAATATAATTCACTGTTCACGATCAAGTAATTCAATTCCATTTATAATTTTAGGCAAAATAAGACTTTTAAAGACCAGCAGAATCCCTGTCACTGAATACTAACACGTATCATAAAACATGACATAAATGTTTGAAATCGCACACATTTGCAATGACACTCTCTATGATTATGACCAAAGCATCCTTACAATTAAAAGCCACTAACACAAACGCACATTTCTAAGAAAACAAAGGTAAGTAAATGTTCTTTGATTTTATTTTATTTTTTTACAACCATAAATGGCCTGGTACAAAATGCAAAATTCCTTAATCAGACAACAGACAAGCATCATAACATAAGGAGAAGATGAAGAGGAAAGGGAAAAAATAAAAAAATAATAATAAAATAAAATACTAGGGTTTTCAGCAAGTTTAAGCTTTTCTATTAAATTACAGAAATTTAAGGCATTCTTTTTCTTCATTCATTTCAGCGACAAAAAAGTAATGACATAGTTCCTTGTGAAATACGTAGAAATTTGGAAGAATTTTCAGGAATCTGTTGTTATGCAATAGGAAATTCCCAAGAATAATAATAGTGTTAATTGCTAAATCATGTGGTTCATCTCTCAAAAATAAACCAAATAATACATTTTCCTTTGTTAAAACATGTAAATCTTCAAATTTAGGAAATAACCAGTAATGCATATCTTCCCAAAAAGCACAGGCAAATTACAATCATAAAAAACGATGTTCTGTAGTTTCAATTTGATCATCACAGTTGTTAACGTCAAGACCAAATCGACATCTCAAATATTCTCTAGAAGGATATACTCTATTATGTTAATATTTTGTTCTTAAAATTTTAACTTCATCCTTAGGGAAATATTGGAATTTAATCATTTATTTATTTTGAAGAAGAAAAGGGATATAGTTCATTAACAAAACATTCAGAAATACAGTATTGGATAAATTTATGTTAGTAATTGAAACTTCATTCACCAAAAGCTGAGGAAGACAAGGTGTTACATTACTTTCAGATAAATTACAAGACATCTGAATTATAGATTGTGGGATTTAGCTTTGATGATGTTATCATATTGTTTTCTGTCAAATAAATTACATTTAGAACTAAAAGTTTCAAAGACATTACTCCGGTATCTAATATTTGCATGACAGACCACCAGTTTTTGTAGAATAAAGATTTGTTCCTAAATACAACATATCTATGGTTCCATAAAGGGACATTATGGGGACTGAAATTATGCTTATGGATCATTTTCCAATAAAGTAAAACCTGCTGAGAAACACTGATAACTTAAAAGGTTTTTTAAGGTCATAATCACATCTAAGGAAAAAATGGATACCTCCTAATTTCATAAATATTTGGCTGGGGATATGAAACCAAAAACTATTTTCATTTTTCAAAAAGGATTTTAGAAAATTTGTTTTAATTGTATCATTAATACATTCAATATCAGGGGCTTTTAGTCCTCCTTCATATTCTTTGATTAATTTTGTCTCTACATTTGTCTCTGTTTCTTAAATTTCAAAGATGAATCATTCCAGACCTGATCATGACAGACGTACAGCTCATGTGGAGTCGACTGAACCTTTGTTTGAGAAAGTAAGTTGTTATAGTCTGTGGATGTGAATGCTAATATAATTATTAAATTATTAAATTTTCTCTTTTTTTTTTCTTTAATGGCGAAGATGAATGATTCCAGACCTCATGATGAGAAACTCAATGTTTGTGATATTGAGATGACTGAACCTGTGTATGAGAATACAATGGTAAGTGTTCTCACTCATTTTCTTGAATATCAAATATCTGTTGAAAAAGTATATGGTGCAGACCAGGGGTAGGCAACGTCGATCCTGGAGTGCAGCTGTCCTGTAGAGTTTAGCTCCAACCCTAATCAAACACACCTGAACAAGCTAATCAAGGTCTTCAGAATTACTAGAGCTACAGGCAGGTGAGGTTTTTTTTCAGGGTTGGAGCTAAACTCTGCAGGACATCGGCACTCCAGGACCGACGTTGCCTACCCCTGGTGCAGACAATATAATTCACTGTTCACGATCAAGTAATTCAATTCCTTTTATACCGACCAGATATTTGAAGTGTATTATTTATTAATGTATTGATTTACCCAGTCAACAATTTGATCTCACAGTGATGTCACCATGAGCTCACAGGATACTCGTGATGAGGTCACAATGTGAGGTAACAGTGAGCTAAAAGTGTAACCTCACAGCGCCCTCACTGTGTGCTCATACTAATGTGAGGTCAAAGTGCACTCACTGCACAGAGACTAGGTACCCAGCATGCATTGCAGCATGAAGCTTTTGATTGTCACCATTGTTGAGATTCATACACTGATTCTTGATGTTTCTCTTTGTGTTTAAATAACACCATTGTTCAATTTTTGTGATTTATGCTTTTAAAGTTGTTCATAAATTTTTACACTGTTTGACCCTATACTGTATAATCAAAGAGCTGCTGTAATTAAAATTAATTACAGATTAGTTCACTTAGATTAATAACACTACACAAAGACTACATACTTAATCTAGATGATGATTTTGTTATCAACAGCATCAAACCAATATCATCTGATTGCAGTGTCTTTTTGGTGTTTCTTGTCATAACAAATGTGCTTTACAAACACAGTTACAGCAGCCCAAAAAATATGATGTTATAAAGTTAAGGGTCAACAGCCCAACTAAAGCAAACACTAATCACTTTGATGGTAACATCAAACAAAACAATAAAACATCTAATTCTCAATAAATGCTTTTGCAGATATCAGAAATAAAGTCAGTCTGGTTAGTAATGTATGGAGCTGGTGATGCTGTTTGTGGAGTTGTTTAATCATTCTCTGCTGAGATCATGAGAGATTTAATGTATTCTTTTATTGCAGTTGATTTCATCAAAGGCTGTGTCTGGAGGTCAGTTGTATGTTTGGAGAAGGTTCTTATAACAGAAATCTGTTAGCTGGGCGTGCACTCATGAGCTCATCATGTGAGAGCACTGTGATATCTCTGTGATAGTGTTGAGAAACAGGAAGTAGAATGTACCCCAGCGACTGATATTTGATCTGCATCCTCTCAACCTGCTCATCATTTTGAATTCACAATGAGCTCATATATTACTCACACTGTGAATACTTTGACTTTTACTTTCTGACCCCTGGACTTTACACCTCTGTCTGTAATATATCTGCTTGTTTTACACTCTTTGGCCACCAGGTGGTATTGTAAGCAAATGAAGGCTCCAGAAATTAACCTTTTTGTGGACCACTTGGCTGAAAAGCTGAAAAGCTTAATGAGGCTTCATGAAGCTTCATCTGCCCATCCCTAGTTATCAGTACATAGCCAAAAACCAAACAAAACGGAGTGCCGTGAAGTCTAGTAGATCAGACTAGTGCGCACGCGCATTTAGAGTGCATTCTTTCACTGCGTGATTCAGTCTGTTATAATGCATTTAAAATGGTAACAAAATTGAAGATATAGGGGCAGAAAAATGTATATTTATATCATTTCATATAATGAATCAATATCACACAAAGAGTGTCGTTTTTCTCCAAAAATCAGCATAATTACATATAGATTTTTTTCCAACAGTTCAAAAAACAAGAAGTTAATTAAGAGACTTGCATTTTAGACACCATATTGCCTGTTTTTGCTCTATTTCGACAACAAAAATAATCCCAAACGGTGTTTCGTTCCTGAATGAATCAACCGTTTAAATGATTCGGTTCAGTCTCAATGACTCACTTATTAACAGTGACCTGGTGACACCTACTGTCGTTTCACATTTAAAGTATCTTGATTTTTTTAAATATAATTTCAAATAAGTATTTAAAATATTATGTCTTATATATCAAAACATTATTTCTGCATTTGTAACTGCAGGTTAAATGCATTCATGTCCTGCATTAAACAGTACATCTAAATGCCACTTCAGATGAAGCTTCTGTGTTTCTTCTGCACTGCAAAGATGAATTTTGTTGATATTGATTTAATTTGCCTGGTAACAGCCCACATGTCTTATTATTCTAAATAACTGATTCCTTTAATTAAAAACAACTAGTTTGAGATTTATAGGCCTATCCCAGGGGTGTCAAACTCAGTTCCTGGCCGCAGCCCTGCAGAGTTTAGTTCCAACCCTGCTCCAACACACATACCATGTAGTTTTCAAAGGAACCTAAATTAATAGATTAGCTGGATCAGATGTGTTTAATTAGGGTTATATCTATACTGTGTAGGGCTGTGGCCCTCCAGGAACTGAGTTTGACACTCTTGGCCTATAGTAAATTTTAAATGAGTTACTTTTTACCTTTACTTGAGTAGATTTTTAGACTGGTACTTGCACTTAAGTAAACCCACTGGGCAAAGTTACGTCCAAAAGACGTCTTTTTTAAGTCTTTGCAGACGTTGAAAAGACGTCCACTGAGGAGCCAGAATGAAAGTTTTTATGACGTCTTTTTTTGACGTGTTCTGAGCGTCCGATATAGACGTTTAGTGAACCTCCATACAAGATTAAAAACTAGTTCAAATGTGGTTAGTGGACATAATTTTAACATCATTTAAGGTTCATTTAGACTTAATTTATACTGTTTCCGGACCAAATACACACTCTCAGGATGCATTAGATTTAAACTCATGTTTTTTCAAAGTAATTTCCATTTATAATTGCAAAGCAACTCACAGACATTGTGTTTGTCCAAAAATCATGAAAATAAAAGAATCTTCACTGAA